>NC_141139.1:28974206-29276706 GCF_053477565.2 Lygodium microphyllum
CGCGATCGTGAGCCTATTCCACAGTATACAGAGCGATTTTGGAATGCACTCTTACAGCTACGCATGCTTGAAGACGTACCAGAGACGACACATAAGCGGAAGTATATGTCTGGACTTCTTGGACATTACTACGCTGAAGTGAACATGTTCAAGCCTACTACCCTTGAAGACGCCATCTCCTTAGCTCACGACACTGAAGATAAGTTACGCGGAAGAGATCGACGACCACAGCCATTCCAAGTAAACGGTAATTATGGATCTAAACAATTCAATTCCAATTTCAGAAGGTTTAATCCAGGTCGTTTCTCATCACCATCTTTCCGCAAGAATTGGCCTAAACCACCTGCATTACCATCCACTGTCAATCCAAATCCTAAGCCTATTCCACAAGCAAATCCAAAGATACCCAGACTCCCAGCCATTGCAAATAATGTGACCAAAGCCAAGCCCATCGTATGCTACAAGTGTCACCAGCCAGGGCATCTCGTAGCAAATTGTCATTCAAAGAAGCCATCAGCACATATCAACTACCTTGGAGCTATGGACGAAGACGAGCATGAGGATATGCCGGATTTCACTGAAGAAGAAGATGATCCTACTACTACTTCCGACACTTTACCAGGTATGCCTACTTTACATTCATTGTTGACTATGAAATGTATGGTGCATGGAAAAGAAAGAATTATATTGCATAATGACGGTAGTACGCATGACTTTATTTCAGCAAAATTGGTAAAGGAATTGAAACTGCATACTGTACCTACGCACTATTGCATAAAAGCTGCATTTTTAGGCACTAGGTACAATGGCACACAAGAAGTTCAAGATTTAGAAATTCAAATTGGTCCATATATTGAAAGAAGAAATTTCTTAGTTGTCCCATTACAGTCAAGTGACATTATTCTAGGAATGCCATGGAGACACCAACATAATCCCAATATAGATTATTCCACGCACACAATGAATATTAATTTTCAAGGAAAATCTATTACATTATTTGGTATGCATGCATCTCATATGTTTCCACTGCTTTCGCATACTCAAGCAAAACGTGCACTACGCAAGAATACTAAATCATATCTCATTTGGGTGAATGAATTACATGCAAAGGAAAATCATATGCACCCTAGGCATAAGGAATTCCTCGCATATTTTAAGGATTGTTTTGCAGAAGACCTACCACCAGGTTTACCTCCATCGCGTCCAGAAGACCATAAGATTGACCTAATACCTGGCACACAACCACCTTGCAAAGCCCCATATAGGCACAATCAAATAGAGCAAAAAGAAATCCAGAGTCAAGTTGAAGAATTACTAAATAGAGGCTTAATTCAACCTAGCAGTTCTCCATTCGGTGCACCTGTGCTCTTAGTCAAGAAAAAGAATAATACTTATCGGATGTGTATTGACTACCGAGCATTAAACAAGATCACTGTAAAGAATAGGTATCCTATACCTAGAGTTGATGACCTTATGGACAAACTGCAAGGATCTTCTATATTTAGTAAAATTGACCTTAAATCTGGATATCATCAGGTGAGGCTAGATAGATCCGACATATTTAAGACTGCATTCAGGACACAGTTTGGTCATTATGAATTCTTAGTCATGCCATTTGGATTAACTAATGCACCTGCCACTTTCAGTAGAATGATGAACCGTATTTTTCTAAAATATCAAAATTGTGTGATTGTTTTCTTTGATGACATTTTAGTGTTCAGTCAAAGTGAAAAAGAGCATTATGAGCATTTATCATTAGTTTTTCAATTACTGAAAGAGAATCAATTGTTTGCAAATCCTGACAAGAGTGAATTCTTTAAGACAGAAATAGAATATCTAGGTCATATTGTATCAAAAGAAGGAATAAAAGTTGATCCTAAGAAAATTGATGCAATATTGCATTGGCCTGTTCCTAAAAATGTACATGAATTACGCTCATTCCTTGGTCTTGCTAGTTTCTATAGGAAGTTTGTACGTAATTTCTCATTACTTGCTTTACCATTGACCAAACTTCTTAAGAAAGGAATTGTTTATCAATGGACTGAAAACCAGCAGAAATCCTTTGACTTACTCAAACGTGCATTAACCAATGCCCCTGTTCTACAATTACCTGATTTTAACAGACCATTCTTTTTAGTTGTGGCCGATACTAGTGGATCAGGAATAGGAGCCGTATTAATGCAAGACAACCATCCAATAGCATATTCTAGTTCTAAGCTGAAACCCTCTGAGCTTAAATATTCCACTTATGACAAGGAACTCTTAGCAGTTGTCCAAGCATTAAAACAATGGAAGCATTATTTAATGGGTTCAGAATTCATGATAAAGACCGACCAGCAAAGCATTAGACATCTACTTAGCCAACCCCAAATTTCTGACCGTCATATCAAATGGGCTTCATTCATTCAAAGTTTCCATCCTATCATTCAATACCAACCTGGAAAAGAAAATGTAGTTGCTGATGCATTGAGTAGAAGACCTGCAATTCATAACATTTCTATCACATCTTTTGATTCTTTGATTGCTATGAAAGACACATATCACCAGGATATTACTTTTCATTCTGATTGGCAAAAATTAGTTCAAAATAATTTCATTCCTGTTGATTCATTGTCATATAATGATGGATTCATGTTCTTTGAAAAGAGACTGTGTGTTACTATTCCATTCCGATCTTTTGTTTTAAATGAAATTCATTGTTCCCCATATCAAGGTCATAGAGGTATCATTTCTACATTACGCATGTTAACTGAAGATTTTTATTGGCCGCATATGGATGCAGATGTATCTAATTTTGTTTCTGAATGTTTGATTTATCAAAGAATAAAGAGACATCATGGTAAACAGTATGGATTATTAATGCCTTTGTCTATTCCATCTAAACCTTGGGAACATATATCTATGGATTTCATTACTGGTTTACCAAATACTAAATCTAATCATGACATGATTTGGACAATTGTAGATAGATTTAGTAAGCAAGCATATTTCATTGCATGTAAGAAAACTTTAACAGCATCACAAGCAGCACAGTTATTTTTGAAAACTGTTTTTACTAACCATGGATTGCCGAAAGTGATTATTTCAGATAGAGATTCTAGATTTTGTAATAATTTTTGGATTACACTGTTTGCAAATCTAGGCACAAAGATTGATTTCTCATCTGCATTTCATCCAGAAACGAATGGACAAACAGAAGTCACAAATAGCACTATTTTAGATCTTTTACGTGCATACACTATCTCTAAACCACAGACATGGGATACTCATTTGCATTTATTACAGTTTGCTTACAATAATACACCGCACACATCTACAAAGAAAGCACCTTTTGAAGCTATTTATGGATATAGATTATCTACACCTGTTGCATCTTTGTCTAATAGAATACAAAGTGCCGATGATATTGCTGTTATGCATAACACTATTTTTGATGAGGTAAAGGATATGATTGCTAAAGCCCAACAATCATATACCAAACAAGCCAACAAGAAAAGACAAGCCATGAATTTCAAAGTTGATGATTATGTTTGGCTTAGAATAGAAAAGCATAGACTGCAAAGTGTAGATAGACATCCAGTTGTCAAATTAGCTCCTAGATTCTACGGACCATTTAGAATCATTCATAAGATTAATGACAATGCATTCAAGTTAGAACTGCCATCTCATTGGAAAATTCATAATACATTTCATATTAGTTTAATGAGACCATTTAGAGGCCAATTACCTATCCACCCTGTCTATGAAAACCCACCTTTACTAGAAGAAGAGACTGAAATACTTGAACCAGAAGCCATTATAGACACTGACTACATGACCACTAGAACTGGCCGAAGGTATTCTAGATATCTAGTAAAATTTAAGAACCATCCTGTAGAGGAAGCACAATGGATGCACGCTAGAGACCTAAATGCTTTCCCCACTCTGTTAGCTCCACATTGAGCTAATAGCAATTGAGATCAATTGCTATCCCACCCCGGGGGTATGATGCCAGGAGGCATATTCCACGGTGGATTCCGTGAGGTTTTACGGTGGATTCCGTAAACTTAGATGACCGGGGCTCATACGCAAAGAGGATTCTTTGTGCGAGAAGTTGATGGGGACGCCTGTCCTTTTCGGGCGTTTCATTAATTTAGTGTGTACATGGGTGATTCCATAGCGGGTGATTCCCAAAATGCATATTAAATTAATAAACATTTATGAGTTTAGAGTGCGCACTCGTAATAAATTAAGGTTAGGATTTATTTCTAACCAGTTGATTTATTTATGTAGCTGAAGACTGCTAGGTATTCACTTTTGTCGGTTTAATTGTGTTATTTTACTAACGATTGTGAATGCTTCAGTTGATGTGTAGAGATAGCAGCAGTGGCGGAGGAAAGCATTGGAGTCTAGCGGGTTTTCGACTCTTGGACTAGATTTTGATAGGCGCCACGCCTATATTTTGTTATGTTTATTGAGACATCGATTATTTATTATTATTTTGTATGCGCTTATGCGCCTGGATATGTTATTTCTATTTGGACATTGAGATTGGGCGTGCCAGACACTATGGGCACCGTCCATTAGCTTTATTTTCCTATTTTTGGTAGAAAGCAAACTCAAAAGCTAAAAGCTTGTCATATTTTTGTAATTGGGCTATTATTGAGCATGAAGATTGGAAATATACATTAAATACATGCTTTGTGAAGCGCTCACACAAGGCATGGGGGAGATTGAACCCAATTTGTCTCTTGCCTCTTGTCGTGCTTGCTTTTACATGGGTTTTTGTGCTAAAAAGTAGAGTACTTTGTTCTTGGGGACCTTCCGGGATTCACCACGTGAGCTATCTACGTCCGATCTGCGCACCAGTGGTATCAGAGCGGAGCAGAGATCAAAAGCTTCCAATCGCTACCAATCTCGGGCGAAGGCGGAGCTCCAGGAACAAACGGCCTCTACAGTCAATCTCATCGCGAACCATCGATACAGGCAGACTTCTGGCGATCAAGAACCCCTGTTTCCACTATCAGATCGCGAAGGACCAATCTCTGCAGGCGGAGGACCACTCCCTCATCTCCATGAACAAGTCGTGGATAAAACAGTAAGAAGCCATATCTATTTCTTCAAAAAAGCTTAGTCTTCAAGCTTAAAGACTTAGGAAATTAAAGAAGCTCCACAAAAATTCTCCACGAGGTATCTGAGGCTGTCCGAAATTCGCGCGACGTCATCAAACACCTCCTCTTGACCTCCACGATCTGCGCCGTTTTCAGTCGCTACTCTCTCCCTAATAAGCTTAAGCTTAATTCATTAAGCTTAAGTCACACAATACTTTGCAAGTTACATAGGGCAGAGAAGTCGATATACTCCGGGTCTCGCACTACTGAAGTCAAGTTCCGCAAGTCGACTCTAATCAAGTTCTGCAAGTTCTGCAAGTCGGCCTAAGTCCAGCAAGTCCACAACTCTGCAAGTCTGCTAAGTCTACAACTCTGCAAGTCAGACTAAATCAGAACTAACTAGTGCTTAAAACTCATAGAAGACTTATTCGTATGCAAAAACTCTGAACTGGAAAGTTGTTCGCAGCAAGCTGTTCTACCTATCTACAAGTTCGTTGAAGTACTTTCAGCAAACGGAGACAGAAATATTGCAGAATTTCTGAAAATTGAAGAAGAAAATACCCAAAAATACATAGCCTTGTAACCCCAAATTTGAGCTACGCTCATCCCGCTAACTGATTTTGAGTGAGAAAGGTTTGTTGAGTTTTACAGGATGACTACCCCACATATGGATGATCCTATGGCTGAAGACGATCTACCCGAGCCTACCATGAAACAAAAGCTGGATCTTATCATGCTGCAATTGGAAGAAGACCGAAGAGCTAGGCAAGCCTTGCAAGCGCAATTGACAAAGCTACAAGGAGCGTCCACTGATAAAGAAGAACCTCAAGCTGAAGATTTGATTCGCCGTACCATCGACGCCACTCTTGAAGCACAAACCATTCGCAAGGAATCCAAGATAAGTAAACGAAGTTTCAAGTTTCGCACTTTCAATGGCATAAGAGAAGGAAAGACTGTTTTATCATTCATTAGCCAGTTTGATGACTATTTCCATGAAGAAAATTATCCCGAGAAAGATAAAATCAAGTGTGTTACTAATCATCTGATAGACAGAGCATCACTTTGGTGGACTGTAGTCCGCAAGAGTATAGAATGTCCTGCTACATGGGAAGATTTTAAGAAGAAGTTCATGCAAAATTTCCTTCCACCGCAATTTCATGAGAAGGCAATCAAACAATGGGATTTACTTCAACAGCGCGATCGTGAGCCTATTCCACAGTATACAGAGCGATTTTGGAATGCACTCTTACAGCTACGCATGCTTGAAGACGTACCAGAGACGACACATAAGCGGAAGTATATGTCTGGACTTCTTGGACATTACTACGCTGAAGTGAACATGTTCAAGCCTACTACCCTTGAAGACGCCATCTCCTTAGCTCACGACACTGAAGATAAGTTACGCGGAAGAGATCGACGACCACAGCCATTCCAAGTAAACGGTAATTATGGATCTAAACAATTCAATTCCAATTTCAGAAGGTTTAATCCAGGTCGTTTCTCATCACCATCTTTCCGCAAGAATTGGCCTAAACCACCTGCATTACCATCCACTGTCAATCCAAATCCTAAGCCTATTCCACAAGCAAATCCAAAGATACCCAGACTCCCAGCCATTGCAAATAATGTGACCAAAGCCAAGCCCATCGTATGCTACAAGTGTCACCAGCCAGGGCATCTCGTAGCAAATTGTCATTCAAAGAAGCCATCAGCACATATCAACTACCTTGGAGCTATGGACGAAGACGAGCATGAGGATATGCCGGATTTCACTGAAGAAGAAGATGATCCTACTACTACTTCCGACACTTTACCAGGTATGCCTACTTTACATTCATTGTTGACTATGAAATGTATGGTGCATGGAAAAGAAAGAATTATATTGCATAATGACGGTAGTACGCATGACTTTATTTCAGCAAAATTGGTAAAGGAATTGAAACTGCATACTGTACCTACGCACTATTGCATAAAAGCTGCATTTTTAGGCACTAGGTACAATGGCACACAAGAAGTTCAAGATTTAGAAATTCAAATTGGTCCATATATTGAAAGAAGAAATTTCTTAGTTGTCCCATTACAGTCAAGTGACATTATTCTAGGAATGCCATGGAGACACCAACATAATCCCAATATAGATTATTCCACGCACACAATGAATATTAATTTTCAAGGAAAATCTATTACATTATTTGGTATGCATGCATCTCATATGTTTCCACTGCTTTCGCATACTCAAGCAAAACGTGCACTACGCAAGAATACTAAATCATATCTCATTTGGGTGAATGAATTACATGCAAAGGAAAATCATATGCACCCTAGGCATAAGGAATTCCTCGCATATTTTAAGGATTGTTTTGCAGAAGACCTACCACCAGGTTTACCTCCATCGCGTCCAGAAGACCATAAGATTGACCTAATACCTGGCACACAACCACCTTGCAAAGCCCCATATAGGCACAATCAAATAGAGCAAAAAGAAATCCAGAGTCAAGTTGAAGAATTACTAAATAGAGGCTTAATTCAACCTAGCAGTTCTCCATTCGGTGCACCTGTGCTCTTAGTCAAGAAAAAGAATAATACTTATCGGATGTGTATTGACTACCGAGCATTAAACAAGATCACTGTAAAGAATATGTATCCTATACCTAGAGTTGATGACCTTATGGACAAACTGCAAGGATCTTCTATATTTAGTAAAATTGACCTTAAATCTGGATATCATCAGGTGAGGCTAGATAGATCCGACATATTTAAGACTGCATTCAGGACACAGTTTGGTCATTATGAATTCTTAGTCATGCCATTTGGATTAACTAATGCACCTGCCACTTTCAGTAGAATGATGAACCGTATTTTTCTAAAATATCAAAATTGTGTGATTGTTTTCTTTGATGACATTTTAGTGTTCAGTCAAAGTGAAAAAGAGCATTATGAGCATTTATCATTAGTTTTTCAATTACTGAAAGAGAATCAATTGTTTGCAAATCCTGACAAGAGTGAATTCTTTAAGACAGAAATAGAATATCTAGGTCATATTGTATCAAAAGAAGGAATAAAAGTTGATCCTAAGAAAATTGATGCAATATTGCATTGGCCTGTTCCTAAAAATGTACATGAATTACGCTCATTCCTTGGTCTTGCTAGTTTCTATAGGAAGTTTGTACGTAATTTCTCATTACTTGCTTTACCATTGACCAAACTTCTTAAGAAAGGAATTGTTTATCAATGGACTGAAAACCAGCAGAAATCCTTTGACTTACTCAAACGTGCATTAACCAATGCCCCTGTTCTACAATTACCTGATTTTAACAGACCATTCTTTTTAGTTGTGACCGATGCTAGTGGATCAGGAATAGGAGCCGTATTAATGCAAGACAACCATCCAATAGCATATTCTAGTTCTAAGCTGAAACCCTCTGAGCTTAAATATTCCACTTATGACAAGGAACTCTTAGCAGTTGTCCAAGCATTAAAACAATGGAAGCATTATTTAATGGGTTCAGAATTCATGATAAAGACCGACCAGCAAAGCATTAGACATCTACTTAGCCAACCCCAAATTTCTGACCGTCATATCAAATGGGCTTCATTCATTCAAAGTTTCCATCCTATCATTCAATACCAACCTGGAAAAGAAAATGTAGTTGCTGATGCATTGAGTAGAAGACCTGCAATTCATAACATTTCTATCACATCTTTTGATTCTTTGATTGCTATGAAAGACACATATCACCAGGATATTACTTTTCATTCTGATTGGCAAAAATTAGTTCAAAATAATTTCATTCCTGTTGATTCATTGTCATATAATGATGGATTCATGTTCTTTGAAAAGAGACTGTGTGTTACTATTCCATTCCGATCTTTTGTTTTAAATGAAATTCATTGTTCCCCATATCAAGGTCATAGAGGTATCATTTCTACATTACGCATGTTAGCTGAAGATTTTTATTGGCCGCATATGGATGCAGATGTATCTAATTTTGTTTCTGAATGTTTGATTTATCAAAGAATAAAGAGACATCATGGTAAACAGTATGGATTATTAATGCCTTTGTCTATTCCATCTAAACCTTGGGAACATATATCTATGGATTTCATTACTGGTTTACCAAATACTAAATCTAATCATGACATGATTTGGACAATTGTAGATAGATTTAGTAAGCAAGCATATTTCATTGCATGTAAGAAAACTTTAACAGCATCACAAGCAGCACAGTTATTTTTGAAAACTGTTTTTACTAACCATGGATTGCCGAAAGTGATTATTTCAGATAGAGATTCTAGATTTTGTAATAATTTTTGGATTACACTGTTTGCAAATCTAGGCACAAAGATTGATTTCTCATCTGCATTTCATCCAGAAACGAATGGACAAACAGAAGTCACAAATAGCACTATTTTAGATCTTTTACGTGCATACACTATCTCTAAACCACAGACATGGGATACTCATTTGCATTTATTACAGTTTGCTTACAATAATACACCGCACACATCTACAAAGAAAGCACCTTTTGAAGCTATTTATGGATATAGATTATCTACACCTGTTGCATCTTTGTCTAATAGAATACAAAGTGCCGATGATATTGCTGTTATGCATAACACTATTTTTGATGAGGTAAAGGATATGATTGCTAAAGCCCAACAATCATATACCAAACAAGCCAACAAGAAAAGACAAGCCATGAATTTCAAAGTTGATGATTATGTTTGGCTTAGAATAGAAAAGCATAGACTGCAAAGTGTAGATAGACATCCAGTTGTCAAATTAGCTCCTAGATTCTACGGACCATTTAGAATCATTCATAAGATTAATGACAATGCATTCAAGTTAGAACTGCCATCTCATTGGAAAATTCATAATACATTTCATATTAGTTTAATGAGACCATTTAGAGGCCAATTACCTATCCACCCTGTCTATGAAAACCCACCTTTACTAGAAGAAGAGACTGAAATACTTGAACCAGAAGCCATTATAGACACTGACTACATGACCACTAGAACTGGCCGAAGGTATTCTAGATATCTAGTAAAATTTAAGAACCATCCTGTAGAGGAAGCACAATGGATGCACGCTAGAGACCTAAATGCTTTCCCCACTCTGTTAGCTCCACATTGAGCTAATAGCAATTGAGATCAATTGCTATCCCACCCCGGGGGTATGATGCCAGGAGGCATATTCCACGGTGGATTCCGTGAGGTTTTACGGTGGATTCCGTAAACTTAGATGACCGGGGCTCATACGCAAAGAGGATTCTTTGTGCGAGAAGTTGATGGGGACGCCTGTCCTTTTCGGGCGTTTCATTAATTTAGTGTGTACATGGGTGATTCCATAGCGGGTGATTCCCAAAATGCATATTAAATTAATAAACATTTATGAGTTTAGAGTGCGCACTCGTAATAAATTAAGGTTAGGATTTATTTCTAACCAGTTGATTTATTTATGTAGCTGAAGACTGCTAGGTATTCACTTTTGTCGGTTTAATTGTGTTATTTTACTAACGATTGTGAATGCTTCAGTTGATGTGTAGAGATAGCAGCAGTGGCGGAGGAAAGCATTGGAGTCTAGCGGGTTTTCGACTCTTGGACTAGATTTTGATAGGCGCCACGCCTATATTTTGTTATGTTTATTGAGACATCGATTATTTATTATTATTTTGTATGCGCTTATGCGCCTGGATATGTTATTTCTATTTGGACATTGAGATTGGGCGTGCCAGACACTATGGGCACCGTCCATTAGCTTTATTTTCCTATTTTTGGTAGAAAGCAAACTCAAAAGCTAAAAGCTTGTCATATTTTTGTAATTGGGCTATTATTGAGCATGAAGATTGGAAATATACATTAAATACATGCTTTGTGAAGCGCTCACACAAGGCATGGGGGAGATTGAACCCAATTTGTCTCTTGCCTCTTGTCGTGCTTGCTTTTACATGGGTTTTTGTGCTAAAAAGTAGAGTACTTTGTTCTTGGGGACCTTCCGGGATTCACCACGTGAGCTATCTACGTCCGATCTGCGCACCAGTGGTATCAGAGCGGAGCAGAGATCAAAAGCTTCCAATCGCTACCAATCTCGGGCGAAGGCGGAGCTCCAGGAACAAACGGCCTCTACAGTCAATCTCATCGCGAACCATCGATACAGGCAGACTTCTGGCGATCAAGAACCCCTGTTTCCACTATCAGATCGCGAAGGACCAATCTCTGCAGGCGGAGGACCACTCCCTCATCTCCATGAACAAGTCGTGGATAAAACAGTAAGAAGCCATATCTATTTCTTCAAAAAAGCTTAGTCTTCAAGCTTAAAGACTTAGGAAATTAAAGAAGCTCCACAAAAATTCTCCACGAGGTATCTGAGGCTGTCCGAAATTCGCGCGACGTCATCAAACACCTCCTCTTGACCTCCACGATCTGCGCCGTTTTCAGTCGCTACTCTCTCCCTAATAAGCTTAAGCTTAATTCATTAAGCTTAAGTCACACAATACTTTGCAAGTTACATAGGGCAGAGAAGTCGATATACTCCGGGTCTCGCACTACTGAAGTCAAGTTCCGCAAGTCGACTCTAATCAAGTTCTGCAAGTTCTGCAAGTCGGCCTAAGTCCAGCAAGTCCACAACTCTGCAAGTCTGCTAAGTCTACAACTCTGCAAGTCAGACTAAATCAGAACTAACTAGTGCTTAAAACTCATAGAAGACTTATTCGTATGCAAAAACTCTGAACTGGAAAGTTGTTCGCAGCAAGCTGTTCTACCTATCTACAAGTTCGTTGAAGTACTTTCAGCAAACGGAGACAGAAATATTGCAGAATTTCTGAAAATTGAAGAAGAAAATACCCAAAAATACATAGCCTTGTAACCCCAAATTTGAGCTACGCTCATCCCGCTAACTGATTTTGAGTGAGAAAGGTTTGTTGAGTTTTACAGGATGACTACCCCACATATGGATGATCCTATGGCTGAAGACGATCTACCCGAGCCTACCATGAAACAAAAGCTGGATCTTATCATGCTGCAATTGGAAGAAGACCGAAGAGCTAGGCAAGCCTTGCAAGCGCAATTGACAAAGCTACAAGGAGCGTCCACTGATAAAGAAGAACCTCAAGCTGAAGATTTGATTCGCCGTACCATCGACGCCACTCTTGAAGCACAAACCATTCGCAAGGAATCCAAGATAAGTAAACGAAGTTTCAAGTTTCGCACTTTCAATGGCATAAGAGAAGGAAAGACTGTTTTATCATTCATTAGCCAGTTTGATGACTATTTCCATGAAGAAAATTATCCCGAGAAAGATAAAATCAAGTGTGTTACTAATCATCTGATAGACAGAGCATCACTTTGGTGGACTGTAGTCCGCAAGAGTATAGAATGTCCTGCTACATGGGAAGATTTTAAGAAGAAGTTCATGCAAAATTTCCTTCCACCGCAATTTCATGAGAAGGCAATCAAACAATGGGATTTACTTCAACAGCGCGATCGTGAGCCTATTCCACAGTATACAGAGCGATTTTGGAATGCACTCTTACAGCTACGCATGCTTGAAGACGTACCAGAGACGACACATAAGCGGAAGTATATGTCTGGACTTCTTGGACATTACTACGCTGAAGTGAACATGTTCAAGCCTACTACCCTTGAAGACGCCATCTCCTTAGCTCACGACACTGAAGATAAGTTACGCGGAAGAGATCGACGACCACAGCCATTCCAAGTAAACGGTAATTATGGATCTAAACAATTCAATTCCAATTTCAGAAGGTTTAATCCAGGTCGTTTCTCATCACCATCTTTCCGCAAGAATTGGCCTAAACCACCTGCATTACCATCCACTGTCAATCCAAATCCTAAGCCTATTCCACAAGCAAATCCAAAGATACCCAGACTCCCAGCCATTGCAAATAATGTGACCAAAGCCAAGCCCATCGTATGCTACAAGTGTCACCAGCCAGGGCATCTCGTAGCAAATTGTCATTCAAAGAAGCCATCAGCACATATCAACTACCTTGGAGCTATGGACGAAGACGAGCATGAGGATATGCCGGATTTCACTGAAGAAGAAGATGATCCTACTACTACTTCCGACACTTTACCAGGTATGCCTACTTTACATTCATTGTTGACTATGAAATGTATGGTGCATGGAAAAGAAAGAATTATATTGCATAATGACGGTAGTACGCATGACTTTATTTCAGCAAAATTGGTAAAGGAATTGAAACTGCATACTGTACCTACGCACTATTGCATAAAAGCTGCATTTTTAGGCACTAGGTACAATGGCACACAAGAAGTTCAAGATTTAGAAATTCAAATTGGTCCATATATTGAAAGAAGAAATTTCTTAGTTGTCCCATTACAGTCAAGTGACATTATTCTAGGAATGCCATGGAGACACCAACATAATCCCAATATAGATTATTCCACGCACACAATGAATATTAATTTTCAAGGAAAATCTATTACATTATTTGGTATGCATGCATCTCATATGTTTCCACTGCTTTCGCATACTCAAGCAAAACGTGCACTACGCAAGAATACTAAATCATATCTCATTTGGGTGAATGAATTACATGCAAAGGAAAATCATATGCACCCTAGGCATAAGGAATTCCTCGCATATTTTAAGGATTGTTTTGCAGAAGACCTACCACCAGGTTTACCTCCATCGCGTCCAGAAGACCATAAGATTGACCTAATACCTGGCACACAACCACCTTGCAAAGCCCCATATAGGCACAATCAAATAGAGCAAAAAGAAATCCAGAGTCAAGTTGAAGAATTACTAAATAGAGGCTTAATTCAACCTAGCAGTTCTCCATTCGGTGCACCTGTGCTCTTAGTCAAGAAAAAGAATAATACTTATCGGATGTGTATTGACTACCGAGCATTAAACAAGATCACTGTAAAGAATAGGTATCCTATACCTAGAGTTGATGACCTTATGGACAAACTGCAAGGATCTTCTATATTTAGTAAAATTGACCTTAAATCTGGATATCATCAGGTGAGGCTAGATAGATCCGACATATTTAAGACTGCATTCAGGACACAGTTTGGTCATTATGAATTCTTAGTCATGCCATTTGGATTAACTAATGCACCTGCCACTTTCAGTAGAATGATGAACCGTATTTTTCTAAAATATCAAAATTGTGTGATTGTTTTCTTTGATGACATTTTAGTGTTCAGTCAAAGTGAAAAAGAGCATTATGAGCATTTATCATTAGTTTTTCAATTATTGAAAGAGAATCAATTGTTTGCAAATCCTGACAAGAGTGAATTCTTTAAGACAGAAATAGAATATCTAGGTCATATTGTATCAAAAGAAGGAATAAAAGTTGATCCTAAGAAAATTGATGCAATATTGCATTGGCCTGTTCCTAAAAATGTACATGAATTACGCTCATTCCTTGGTCTTGCTAGTTTCTATAGGAAGTTTGTACGTAATTTCTCATTACTTGCTTTACCATTGACCAAACTTCTTAAGAAAGGAATTGTTTATCAATGGACTGAAAACCAGCAGAAATCCTTTGACTTACTCAAACGTGCATTAACCAATGCCCCTGTTCTACAATTACCTGATTTTAACAGACCATTCTTTTTAGTTGTGACCGATGCTAGTGGATCAGGAATAGGAGCCGTATTAATGCAAGACAACCATCCAATAGCATATTCTAGTTCTAAGCTGAAACCCTCTGAGCTTAAATATTCCACTTATGACAAGGAACTCTTAGCAGTTGTCCAAGCATTAAAACAATGGAAGCATTATTTAATGGGTTCAGAATTCATGATAAAGACCGACCAGCAAAGCATTAGACATCTACTTAGCCAACCCCAAATTTCTGACCGTCATATCAAATGGGCTTCATTCATTCAAAGTTTCCATCCTATCATTCAATACCAACCTGGAAAAGAAAATGTAGTTGCTGATGCATTGAGTAGAAGACCTGCAATTCATAACATTTCTATCACATCTTTTGATTCTTTGATTGCTATGAAAGACACATATCACCAGGATATTACTTTTCATTCTGATTGGCAAAAATTAGTTCAAAATAATTTCATTCCTGTTGATTCATTGTCATATAATGATGGATTCATGTTCTTTGAAAAGAGACTGTGTGTTACTATTCCATTCCGATCTTTTGTTTTAAATGAAATTCATTGTTCCCCATATCAAGGTCATAGAGGTATCATTTCTACATTACGCATGTTAGCTGAAGATTTTTATTGGCCGCATATGGATGCAGATGTATCTAATTTTGTTTCTGAATGTTTGATTTATCAAAGAATAAAGAGACATCATGGTAAACAGTATGGATTATTAATGCCTTTGTCTATTCCATCTAAACCTTGGGAACATATATCTATGGATTTCATTACTGGTTTACCAAATACTAAATCTAATCATGACATGATTTGGACAATTGTAGATAGATTTAGTAAGCAAGCATATTTCATTGCATGTAAGAAAACTTTAACAGCATCACAAGCAGCACAGTTATTTTTGAAAACTGTTTTTACTAACCATGGATTGCCGAAAGTGATTATTTCAGATAGAGATTCTAGATTTTGTAATAATTTTTGGATTACACTGTTTGCAAATCTAGGCACAAAGATTGATTTCTCATCTGCATTTCATCCAGAAACGAATGGACAAACAGAAGTCACAAATAGCACTATTTTAGATCTTTTACGTGCATACACTATCTCTAAACCACAGACATGGGATACTCATTTGCATTTATTACAGTTTGCTTACAATAATACACCGCACACATCTACAAAGAAAGCACCTTTTGAAGCTATTTATGGATATAGATTATCTACACCTGTTGCATCTTTGTCTAATAGAATACAAAGTGCCGATGATATTGCTGTTATGCATAACACTATTTTTGATGAGGTAAAGGATATGATTGCTAAAGCCCAACAATCATATACCAAACAAGCCAACAAGAAAAGACAAGCCATGAATTTCAAAGTTGATGATTATGTTTGGCTTAGAATAGAAAAGCATAGACTGCAAAGTGTAGATAGACATCCAGTTGTCAAATTAGCTCCTAGATTCTACGGACCATTTAGAATCATTCATAAGATTAATGACAATGCATTCAAGTTAGAACTGCCATCTCATTGGAAAATTCATAATACATTTCATATTAGTTTAATGAGACCATTTAGAGGCCAATTACCTATCCACCCTGTCTATGAAAACCCACCTTTACTAGAAGAAGAGACTGAAATACTTGAACCAGAAGCCATTATAGACACTGACTACATGACCACTAGAACTGGCCGAAGGTATTCTAGATATCTAGTAAAATTTAAGAACCATCCTGTAGAGGAAGCACAATGGATGCACGCTAGAGACCTAAATGCTTTCCCCACTCTGTTAGCTCCACATTGAGCTAATAGCAATTGAGATCAATTGCTATCCCACCCCGGGGGTATGATGCCAGGAGGCATATTCCACGGTGGATTCCGTGAGGTTTTACGGTGGATTCCGTAAACTTAGATGACCGGGGCTCATACGCAAAGAGGATTCTTTGTGCGAGAAGTTGATGGGGACGCCTGTCCTTTTCGGGCGTTTCATTAATTTAGTGTGTACATGGGTGATTCCATAGCGGGTGATTCCCAAAATGC
Organism: Lygodium microphyllum; assembly: GCF_053477565.2. Classification (NCBI taxonomy): domain Eukaryota; kingdom Viridiplantae; phylum Streptophyta; class Polypodiopsida; order Schizaeales; family Lygodiaceae; genus Lygodium; species Lygodium microphyllum. Next base: position 28,990,955 of record NC_141139.1, read on the forward strand.
ATATTAAATTAATAAACATTTATGAGTTTAGAGTGCGCACTCGTAATAAATTAAGGTTAGGATTTATTTCTAACCAGTTGATTTATTTATGTAGCTGAAGACTGCTAGGTATTCACTTTTGTCGGTTTAATTGTGTTATTTTACTAACGATTGTGAATGCTTCAGTTGATGTGTAGAGATAGCAGCAGTGGCGGAGGAAAGCATTGGAGTCTAGCGGGTTTTCGACTCTTGGACTAGATTTTGATAGGCGCCACGCCTATATTTTGTTATGTTTATTGAGACATCGATTATTTATTATTATTTTGTATGCGCTTATGCGCCTGGATATGTTATTTCTATTTGGACATTGAGATTGGGCGTGCCAGACACTATGGGCACCGTCCATTAGCTTTATTTTCCTATTTTTGGTAGAAAGCAAACTCAAAAGCTAAAAGCTTGTCATATTTTTGTAATTGGGCTATTATTGAGCATGAAGATTGGAAATATACATTAAATACATGCTTTGTGAAGCGCTCACACAAGGCATGGGGGAGATTGAACCCAATTTGTCTCTTGCCTCTTGTCGTGCTTGCTTTTACATGGGTTTTTGTGCTAAAAAGTAGAGTACTTTGTTCTTGGGGACCTTCCGGGATTCACCACGTGAGCTATCTACGTCCGATCTGCGCACCAGTGGTATCAGAGCGGAGCAGAGATCAAAAGCTTCCAATCGCTACCAATCTCGGGCGAAGGCGGAGCTCCAGGAACAAACGGCCTCTACAGTCAATCTCATCGCGAACCATCGATACAGGCAGACTTCTGGCGATCAAGAACCCCTGTTTCCACTATCAGATCGCGAAGGACCAATCTCTGCAGGCGGAGGACCACTCCCTCATCTCCATGAACAAGTCGTGGATAAAACAGTAAGAAGCCATATCTATTTCTTCAAAAAAGCTTAGTCTTCAAGCTTAAAGACTTAGGAAATTAAAGAAGCTCCACAAAAATTCTCCACGAGGTATCTGAGGCTGTCCGAAATTCGCGCGACGTCATCAAACACCTCCTCTTGACCTCCACGATCTGCGCCGTTTTCAGTCGCTACTCTCTCCCTAATAAGCTTAAGCTTAATTCATTAAGCTTAAGTCACACAATACTTTGCAAGTTACATAGGGCAGAGAAGTCGATATACTCCGGGTCTCGCACTACTGAAGTCAAGTTCCGCAAGTCGACTCTAATCAAGTTCTGCAAGTTCTGCAAGTCGGCCTAAGTCCAGCAAGTCCACAACTCTGCAAGTCTGCTAAGTCTACAACTCTGCAAGTCAGACTAAATCAGAACTAACTAGTGCTTAAAACTCATAGAAGACTTATTCGTATGCAAAAACTCTGAACTGGAAAGTTGTTCGCAGCAAGCTGTTCTACCTATCTACAAGTTCGTTGAAGTACTTTCAGCAAACGGAGACAGAAATATTGCAGAATTTCTGAAAATTGAAGAAGAAAATACCCAAAAATACATAGCCTTGTAACCCCAAATTTGAGCTACGCTCATCCCGCTAACTGATTTTGAGTGAGAAAGGTTTGTTGAGTTTTACAGGATGACTACCCCACATATGGATGATCCTATGGCTGAAGACGATCTACCCGAGCCTACCATGAAACAAAAGCTGGATCTTATCATGCTGCAATTGGAAGAAGACCGAAGAGCTAGGCAAGCCTTGCAAGCGCAATTGACAAAGCTACAAGGAGCGTCCACTGATAAAGAAGAACCTCAAGCTGAAGATTTGATTCGCCGTACCATCGACGCCACTCTTGAAGCACAAACCATTCGCAAGGAATCCAAGATAAGTAAACGAAGTTTCAAGTTTCGCACTTTCAATGGCATAAGAGAAGGAAAGACTGTTTTATCATTCATTAGCCAGTTTGATGACTATTTCCATGAAGAAAATTATCCCGAGAAAGATAAAATCAAGTGTGTTACTAATCATCTGATAGACAGAGCATCACTTTGGTGGACTGTAGTCCGCAAGAGTATAGAATGTCCTGCTACATGGGAAGATTTTAAGAAGAAGTTCATGCAAAATTTCCTTCCACCGCAATTTCATGAGAAGGCAATCAAACAATGGGATTTACTTCAACAGCGCGATCGTGAGCCTATTCCACAGTATACAGAGCGATTTTGGAATGCACTCTTACAGCTACGCATGCTTGAAGACGTACCAGAGACGACACATAAGCGGAAGTATATGTCTGGACTTCTTGGACATTACTACGCTGAAGTGAACATGTTCAAGCCTACTACCCTTGAAGACGCCATCTCCTTAGCTCACGACACTGAAGATAAGTTACGCGGAAGAGATCGACGACCACAGCCATTCCAAGTAAACGGTAATTATGGATCTAAACAATTCAATTCCAATTTCAGAAGGTTTAATCCAGGTCGTTTCTCATCACCATCTTTCCGCAAGAATTGGCCTAAACCACCTGCATTACCATCCACTGTCAATCCAAATCCTAAGCCTATTCCACAAGCAAATCCAAAGATACCCAGACTCCCAGCCATTGCAAATAATGTGACCAAAGCCAAGCCCATCGTATGCTACAAGTGTCACCAGCCAGGGCATCTCGTAGCAAATTGTCATTCAAAGAAGCCATCAGCACATATCAACTACCTTGGAGCTATGGACGAAGACGAGCATGAGGATATGCCGGATTTCACTGAAGAAGAAGATGATCCTACTACTACTTCCGACACTTTACCAGGTATGCCTACTTTACATTCATTGTTGACTATGAAATGTATGGTGCATGGAAAAGAAAGAATTATATTGCATAATGACGGTAGTACGCATGACTTTATTTCAGCAAAATTGGTAAAGGAATTGAAACTGCATACTGTACCTACGCACTATTGCATAAAAGCTGCATTTTTAGGCACTAGGTACAATGGCACACAAGAAGTTCAAGATTTAGAAATTCAAATTGGTCCATATATTGAAAGAAGAAATTTCTTAGTTGTCCCATTACAGTCAAGTGACATTATTCTAGGAATGCCATGGAGACACCAACATAATCCCAATATAGATTATTCCACGCACACAATGAATATTAATTTTCAAGGAAAATCTATTACATTATTTGGTATGCATGCATCTCATATGTTTCCACTGCTTTCGCATACTCAAGCAAAACGTGCACTACGCAAGAATACTAAATCATATCTCATTTGGGTGAATGAATTACATGCAAAGGAAAATCATATGCACCCTAGGCATAAGGAATTCCTCGCATATTTTAAGGATTGTTTTGCAGAAGACCTACCACCAGGTTTACCTCCATCGCGTCCAGAAGACCATAAGATTGACCTAATACCTGGCACACAACCACCTTGCAAAGCCCCATATAGGCACAATCAAATAGAGCAAAAAGAAATCCAGAGTCAAGTTGAAGAATTACTAAATAGAGGCTTAATTCAACCTAGCAGTTCTCCATTCGGTGCACCTGTGCTCTTAGTCAAGAAAAAGAATAATACTTATCGGATGTGTATTGACTACCGAGCATTAAACAAGATCACTGTAAAGAATAGGTATCCTATACCTAGAGTTGATGACCTTATGGACAAACTGCAAGGATCTTCTATATTTAGTAAAATTGACCTTAAATCTGGATATCATCAGGTGAGGCTAGATAGATCCGACATATTTAAGACTGCATTCAGGACACAGTTTGGTCATTATGAATTCTTAGTCATGCCATTTGGATTAACTAATGCACCTGCCACTTTCAGTAGAATGATGAACCGTATTTTTCTAAAATATCAAAATTGTGTGATTGTTTTCTTTGATGACATTTTAGTGTTCAGTCAAAGTGAAAAAGAGCATTATGAGCATTTATCATTAGTTTTTCAATTACTGAAAGAGAATCAATTGTTTGCAAATCCTGACAAGAGTGAATTCTTTAAGACAGAAATAGAATATCTAGGTCATATTGTATCAAAAGAAGGAATAAAAGTTGATCCTAAGAAAATTGATGCAATATTGCATTGGCCTGTTCCTAAAAATGTACATGAATTACGCTCATTCCTTGGTCTTGCTAGTTTCTATAGGAAGTTTGTACGTAATTTCTCATTACTTGCTTTACCATTGACCAAACTTCTTAAGAAAGGAATTGTTTATCAATGGACTGAAAACCAGCAGAAATCCTTTGACTTACTCAAACGTGCATTAACCAATGCCCCTGTTCTACAATTACCTGATTTTAACAGACCATTCTTTTTAGTTGTGACCGATGCTAGTGGATCAGGAATAGGAGCCGTATTAATGCAAGACAACCATCCAATAGCATATTCTAGTTCTAAGCTGAAACCCTCTGAGCTTAAATATTCCACTTATGACAAGGAACTCTTAGCAGTTGTCCAAGCATTAAAACAATGGAAGCATTATTTAATGGGTTCAGAATTCATGATAAAGACCGACCAGCAAAGCATTAGACATCTACTTAGCCAACCCCAAATTTCTGACCGTCATATCAAATGGGCTTCATTCATTCAAAGTTTCCATCCTATCATTCAATACCAACCTGGAAAAGAAAATGTAGTTGCTGATGCATTGAGTAGAAGACCTGCAATTCATAACATTTCTATCACATCTTTTGATTCTTTGATTGCTATGAAAGACACATATCACCAGGATATTACTTTTCATTCTGATTGGCAAAAATTAGTTCAAAATAATTTCATTCCTGTTGATTCATTGTCATATAATGATGGATTCATGTTCTTTGAAAAGAGACTGTGTGTTACTATTCCATTCCGATCTTTTGTTTTAAATGAAATTCATTGTTCCCCATATCAAGGTCATAGAGGTATCATTTCTACATTACGCATGTTAGCTGAAGATTTTTATTGGCTGCATATGGATGCAGATGTATCTAATTTTGTTTCTGAATGTTTGATTTATCAAAGAATAAAGAGACATCATGGTAAACAGTATGGATTATTAATGCCTTTGTCTATTCCATCTAAACCTTGGGAACATATATCTATGGATTTCATTACTGGTTTACCAAATACTAAATCTAATCATGACATGATTTGGACAATTGTAGATAGATTTAGTAAGCAAGCATATTTCATTGCATGTAAGAAAACTTTAACAGCATCACAAGCAGCACAGTTATTTTTGAAAACTGTTTTTACTAACCATGGATTGCCGAAAGTGATTATTTCAGATAGAGATTCTAGATTTTGTAATAATTTTTGGATTACACTGTTTGCAAATCTAGGCACAAAGATTGATTTCTCATCTGCATTTCATCCAGAAACGAATGGACAAACAGAAGTCACAAATAGCACTATTTTAGATCTTTTACGTGCATACACTATCTCTAAACCACAGACATGGGATACTCATTTGCATTTATTACAGTTTGCTTACAATAATACACCGCACACATCTACAAAGAAAGCACCTTTTGAAGCTATTTATGGATATAGATTATCTACACCTGTTGCATCTTTGTCTAATAGAATACAAAGTGCCGATGATATTGCTGTTATGCATAACACTATTTTTGATGAGGTAAAGGATATGATTGCTAAAGCCCAACAATCATATACCAAACAAGCCAACAAGAAAAGACAAGCCATGAATTTCAAAGTTGATGATTATGTTTGGCTTAGAATAGAAAAGCATAGACTGCAAAGTGTAGATAGACATCCAGTTGTCAAATTAGCTCCTAGATTCTACGGACCATTTAGAATCATTCATAAGATTAATGACAATGCATTCAAGTTAGAACTGCCATCTCATTGGAAAATTCATAATACATTTCATATTAGTTTAATGAGACCATTTAGAGGCCAATTACCTATCCACCCTGTCTATGAAAACCCACCTTTACTAGAAGAAGAGACTGAAATACTTGAACCAGAAGCCATTATAGACACTGACTACATGACCACTAGAACTGGCCGAAGGTATTCTAGATATCTAGTAAAATTTAAGAACCATCCTGTAGAGGAAGCACAATGGATGCACGCTAGAGACCTAAATGCTTTCCCCACTCTGTTAGCTCCACATTGAGCTAATAGCAATTGAGATCAATTGCTATCCCACCCCGGGGGTATGATGCCAGGAGGCATATTCCACGGTGGATTCCGTGAGGTTTTACGGTGGATTCCGTAAACTTAGATGACCGGGGCTCATACGCAAAGAGGATTCTTTGTGCGAGAAGTTGATGGGGACGCCTGTCCTTTTCGGGCGTTTCATTAATTTAGTGTGTACATGGGTGATTCCATAGCGGGTGATTCCCAAAATGCATATTAAATTAATAAACATTTATGAGTTTAGAGTGCGCACTCGTAATAAATTAAGGTTAGGATTTATTTCTAACCAGTTGATTTATTTATGTAGCTGAAGACTGCTAGGTATTCACTTTTGTCGGTTTAATTGTGTTATTTTACTAACGATTGTGAATGCTTCAGTTGATGTGTAGAGATAGCAGCAGTGGCGGAGGAAAGCATTGGAGTCTAGCGGGTTTTCGACTCTTGGACTAGATTTTGATAGGCGCCACGCCTATATTTTGTTATGTTTATTGAGACATCGATTATTTATTATTATTTTGTATGCGCTTATGCGCCTGGATATGTTATTTCTATTTGGACATTGAGATTGGGCGTGCCAGACACTATGGGCACCGTCCATTAGCTTTATTTTCCTATTTTTGGTAGAAAGCAAACTCAAAAGCTAAAAGCTTGTCATATTTTTGTAATTGGGCTATTATTGAGCATGAAGATTGGAAATATACATTAAATACATGCTTTGTGAAGCGCTCACACAAGGCATGGGGGAGATTGAACCCAATTTGTCTCTTGCCTCTTGTCGTGCTTGCTTTTACATGGGTTTTTGTGCTAAAAAGTAGAGTACTTTGTTCTTGGGGACCTTCCGGGATTCACCACGTGAGCTATCTACGTCCGATCTGCGCACCAGTGGTATCAGAGCGGAGCAGAGATCAAAAGCTTCCAATCGCTACCAATCTCGGGCGAAGGCGGAGCTCCAGGAACAAACGGCCTCTACAGTCAATCTCATCGCGAACCATCGATACAGGCAGACTTCTGGCGATCAAGAACCCCTGTTTCCACTATCAGATCGCGAAGGACCAATCTCTGCAGGCGGAGGACCACTCCCTCATCTCCATGAACAAGTCGTGGATAAAACAGTAAGAAGCCATATCTATTTCTTCAAAAAAGCTTAGTCTTCAAGCTTAAAGACTTAGGAAATTAAAGAAGCTCCACAAAAATTCTCCACGAGGTATCTGAGGCTGTCCGAAATTCGCGCGACGTCATCAAACACCTCCTCTTGACCTCCACGATCTGCGCCGTTTTCAGTCGCTACTCTCTCCCTAATAAGCTTAAGCTTAATTCATTAAGCTTAAGTCACACAATACTTTGCAAGTTACATAGGGCAGAGAAGTCGATATACTCCGGGTCTCGCACTACTGAAGTCAAGTTCCGCAAGTCGACTCTAATCAAGTTCTGCAAGTTCTGCAAGTCGGCCTAAGTCCAGCAAGTCCACAACTCTGCAAGTCTGCTAAGTCTACAACTCTGCAAGTCAGACTAAATCAGAACTAACTAGTGCTTAAAACTCATAGAAGACTTATTCGTATGCAAAAACTCTGAACTGGAAAGTTGTTCGCAGCAAGCTGTTCTACCTATCTACAAGTTCGTTGAAGTACTTTCAGCAAACGGAGACAGAAATATTGCAGAATTTCTGAAAATTGAAGAAGAAAATACCCAAAAATACATAGCCTTGTAACCCCAAATTTGAGCTACGCTCATCCCGCTAACTGATTTTGAGTGAGAAAGGTTTGTTGAGTTTTACAGGATGACTACCCCACATATGGATGATCCTATGGCTGAAGACGATCTACCCGAGCCTACCATGAAACAAAAGCTGGATCTTATCATGCTGCAATTGGAAGAAGACCGAAGAGCTAGGCAAGCCTTGCAAGCGCAATTGACAAAGCTACAAGGAGCGTCCACTGATAAAGAAGAACCTCAAGCTGAAGATTTGATTCGCCGTACCATCGACGCCACTCTTGAAGCACAAACCATTCGCAAGGAATCCAAGATAAGTAAACGAAGTTTCAAGTTTCGCACTTTCAATGGCATAAGAGAAGGAAAGACTGTTTTATCATTCATTAGCCAGTTTGATGACTATTTCCATGAAGAAAATTATCCCGAGAAAGATAAAATCAAGTGTGTTACTAATCATCTGATAGACAGAGCATCACTTTGGTGGACTGTAGTCCGCAAGAGTATAGAATGTCCTGCTACATGGGAAGATTTTAAGAAGAAGTTCATGCAAAATTTCCTTCCACCGCAATTTCATGAGAAGGCAATCAAACAATGGGATTTACTTCAACAGCGCGATCGTGAGCCTATTCCACAGTATACAGAGCGATTTTGGAATGCACTCTTACAGCTACGCATGCTTGAAGACGTACCAGAGACGACACATAAGCGGAAGTATATGTCTGGACTTCTTGGACATTACTACGCTGAAGTGAACATGTTCAAGCCTACTACCCTTGAAGACGCCATCTCCTTAGCTCACGACACTGAAGATAAGTTACGCGGAAGAGATCGACGACCACAGCCATTCCAAGTAAACGGTAATTATGGATCTAAACAATTCAATTCCAATTTCAGAAGGTTTAATCCAGGTCGTTTCTCATCACCATCTTTCCGCAAGAATTGGCCTAAACCACCTGCATTACCATCCACTGTCAATCCAAATCCTAAGCCTATTCCACAAGCAAATCCAAAGATACCCAGACTCCCAGCCATTGCAAATAATGTGACCAAAGCCAAGCCCATCGTATGCTACAAGTGTCACCAGCCAGGGCATCTCGTAGCAAATTGTCATTCAAAGAAGCCATCAGCACATATCAACTACCTTGGAGCTATGGACGAAGACGAGCATGAGGATATGCCGGATTTCACTGAAGAAGAAGATGATCCTACTACTACTTCCGACACTTTACCAGGTATGCCTACTTTACATTCATTGTTGACTATGAAATGTATGGTGCATGGAAAAGAAAGAATTATATTGCATAATGACGGTAGTACGCATGACTTTATTTCAGCAAAATTGGTAAAGGAATTGAAACTGCATACTGTACCTACGCACTATTGCATAAAAGCTGCATTTTTAGGCACTAGGTACAATGGCACACAAGAAGTTCAAGATTTAGAAATTCAAATTGGTCCATATATTGAAAGAAGAAATTTCTTAGTTGTCCCATTACAGTCAAGTGACATTATTCTAGGAATGCCATGGAGACACCAACATAATCCCAATATAGATTATTCCACGCACACAATGAATATTAATTTTCAAGGAAAATCTATTACATTATTTGGTATGCATGCATCTCATATGTTTCCACTGCTTTCGCATACTCAAGCAAAACGTGCACTACGCAAGAATACTAAATCATATCTCATTTGGGTGAATGAATTACATGCAAAGGAAAATCATATGCACCCTAGGCATAAGGAATTCCTCGCATATTTTAAGGATTGTTTTGCAGAAGACCTACCACCAGGTTTACCTCCATCGCGTCCAGAAGACCATAAGATTGACCTAATACCTGGCACACAACCACCTTGCAAAGCCCCATATAGGCACAATCAAATAGAGCAAAAAGAAATCCAGAGTCAAGTTGAAGAATTACTAAATAGAGGCTTAATTCAACCTAGCAGTTCTCCATTCGGTGCACCTGTGCTCTTAGTCAAGAAAAAGAATAATACTTATCGGATGTGTATTGACTACCGAGCATTAAACAAGATCACTGTAAAGAATAGGTATCCTATACCTAGAGTTGATGACCTTATGGACAAACTGCAAGGATCTTCTATATTTAGTAAAATTGACCTTAAATCTGGATATCATCAGGTGAGGCTAGATAGATCCGACATATTTAAGACTGCATTCAGGACACAGTTTGGTCATTATGAATTCTTAGTCATGCCATTTGGATTAACTAATGCACCTGCCACTTTCAGTAGAATGATGAACCGTATTTTTCTAAAATATCAAAATTGTGTGATTGTTTTCTTTGATGACATTTTAGTGTTCAGTCAAAGTGAAAAAGAGCATTATGAGCATTTATCATTAGTTTTTCAATTACTGAAAGAGAATCAATTGTTTGCAAATCCTGACAAGAGTGAATTCTTTAAGACAGAAATAGAATATCTAGGTCATATTGTATCAAAAGAAGGAATAAAAGTTGATCCTAAGAAAATTGATGCAATATTGCATTGGCCTGTTCCTAAAAATGTACATGAATTACGCTCATTCCTTGGTCTTGCTAGTTTCTATAGGAAGTTTGTACGTAATTTCTCATTACTTGCTTTACCATTGACCAAACTTCTTAAGAAAGGAATTGTTTATCAATGGACTGAAAACCAGTAGAAATCCTTTGACTTACTCAAACGTGCATTAACCAATGCCCCTGTTCTACAATTACCTGATTTTAACAGACCATTCTTTTTAGTTGTGACCGATGCTAGTGGATCAGGAATAGGAGCCGTATTAATGCAAGACAACCATCCAATAGCATATTCTAGTTCTAAGCTGAAACCCTCTGAGCTTAAATATTCCACTTATGACAAGGAACTCTTAGCAGTTGTCCAAGCATTAAAACAATGGAAGCATTATTTAATGGGTTCAGAATTCATGATAAAGACCGACCAGCAAAGCATTAGACATCTACTTAGCCAACCCCAAATTTCTGACCGTCATATCAAATGGGCTTCATTCATTCAAAGTTTCCATCCTATCATTCAATACCAACCTGGAAAAGAAAATGTAGTTGCTGATGCATTGAGTAGAAGACCTGCAATTCATAACATTTCTATCACATCTTTTGATTCTTTGATTGCTATGAAAGACACATATCACCAGGATATTACTTTTCATTCTGATTGGCAAAAATTAGTTCAAAATAATTTCATTCCTGTTGATTCATTGTCATATAATGATGGATTCATGTTCTTTGAAAAGAGACTGTGTGTTACTATTCCATTCCGATCTTTTGTTTTAAATGAAATTCATTGTTCCCCATATCAAGGTCATAGAGGTATCATTTCTACATTACGCATGTTAACTGAAGATTTTTATTGGCCGCATATGGATGCAGATGTATCTAATTTTGTTTCTGAATGTTTGATTTATCAAAGAATAAAGAGACATCATGGTAAACAGTATGGATTATTAATGCCTTTGTCTATTCCATCTAAACCTTGGGAACATATATCTATGGATTTCATTACTGGTTTACCAAATACTAAATCTAATCATGACATGATTTGGACAATTGTAGATAGATTTAGTAAGCAAGCATATTTCATTGCATGTAAGAAAACTTTAACAGCATCACAAGCAGCACAGTTATTTTTGAAAACTGTTTTTACTAACCATGGATTGCCGAAAGTGATTATTTCAGATAGAGATTCTAGATTTTGTAATAATTTTTGGATTACACTGTTTGCAAATCTAGGCACAAAGATTGATTTCTCATCTGCATTTCATCCAGAAACGAATGGACAAACAGAAGTCACAAATAGCACTATTTTAGATCTTTTACGTGCATACACTATCTCTAAACCACAAACATGGGATACTCATTTGCATTTATTACAGTTTGCTTACAATAATACACCGCACACATCTACAAAGAAAGCACCTTTTGAAGCTATTTATGGATATAGATTATCTACACCTGTTGCATCTTTGTCTAATAGAATACAAAGTGCCGATGATATTGCTGTTATGCATAACACTATTTTTGATGAGGTAAAGGATATGATTGCTAAAGCCCAACAATCATATACCAAACAAGCCAACAAGAAAAGACAAGCCATGAATTTCAAAGTTGATGATTATGTTTGGCTTAGAATAGAAAAGCATAGACTGCAAAGTGTAGATAGACATCCAGTTGTCAAATTAGCTCCTAGATTCTACGGACCATTTAGAATCATTCATAAGATTAATGACAATGCATTCAAGTTAGAACTGCCATCTCATTGGAAAATTCATAATACATTTCATATTAGTTTAATGAGACCATTTAGAGGCCAATTACCTATCCACCCTGTCTATGAAAACCCACCTTTACTAGAAGAAGAGACTGAAATACTTGAACCAGAAGCCATTATAGACACTGACTACATGACCACTAGAACTGGCCGAAGGTATTCTAGATATCTAGTAAAATTTAAGAACCATCCTGTAGAGGAAGCACAATGGATGCACGCTAGAGACCTAAATGCTTTCCCCACTCTGTTAGCTCCACATTGAGCTAATAGCAATTGAGATCAATTGCTATCCCACCCCGGGGGTATGATGCCAGGAGGCATATTCCACGGTGGATTCCGTGAGGTTTTACGGTGGATTCCGTAAACTTAGATGACCGGGGCTCATACGCAAAGAGGATTCTTTGTGCGAGAAGTTGATGGGGACGCCTGTCCTTTTCGGGCGTTTCATTAATTTAGTGTGTACATGGGTGATTCCATAGCGGGTGATTCCCAAAATGCATATTAAATTAATAAACATTTATGAGTTTAGAGTGCGCACTCGTAATAAATTAAGGTTAGGATTTATTTCTAACCAGTTGATTTATTTATGTAGCTGAAGACTGCTAGGTATTCACTTTTGTCGGTTTAATTGTGTTATTTTACTAACGATTGTGAATGCTTCAGTTGATGTGTAGAGATAGCAGCAGTGGCGGAGGAAAGCATTGGAGTCTAGCGGGTTTTCGACTCTTGGACTAGATTTTGATAGGCGCCACGCCTATATTTTGTTATGTTTATTGAGACATCGATTATTTATTATTATTTTGTATGCGCTTATGCGCCTGGATATGTTATTTCTATTTGGACATTGAGATTGGGCGTGCCAGACACTATGGGCACCGTCCATTAGCTTTATTTTCCTATTTTTGGTAGAAAGCAAACTCAAAAGCTAAAAGCTTGTCATATTTTTGTAATTGGGCTATTATTGAGCATGAAGATTGGAAATATACATTAAATACATGCTTTGTGAAGCGCTCACACAAGGCATGGGGGAGATTGAACCCAATTTGTCTCTTGCCTCTTGTCGTGCTTGCTTTTACATGGGTTTTTGTGCTAAAAAGTAGAGTACTTTGTTCTTGGGGACCTTCCGGGATTCACCACGTGAGCTATCTGCGTCCGATCTGCGCACCAAGAAGTCATAACCTTGGTGTTTTATGTACACACTTCTTCTTCTACAATGACAATGAAGGCTCATGGACCAAGGCCCTCTTGTTGGAAGATATAGCTATTAGCATTCCTCCGAATTGATGTTTATGCTGTAGAGCCAAATGTCAAACAAAGACCCTTTAAATTTGACTATTTCACCAAGGAGAATTGAACATCTATTGTAGAACATTTCTAGAATCCCATCTAAAGAGATATGTGTTTTTTATTCCATATCAATGCTAGCTCCAACACTGCCATTTACAAAAGATAACATGATATCATAATTTTTTGGAAGAATGAACTATTTCATCATTGAATGGGACTCCCGACTAAGAATTTCCAAATATATCACCTTACTTAGAAATAGAAGCAGCAAACTACGTAGAAGGAGATGTTGCAAAATGCAAAGACCTCCACATATAGATAGGAATTTGTCTTAATCCATCAACACTAGCTCCAATGGTAGCTAAACAATCAGCAGCTTCCATCCAAATACTCTCACTTGAATAATATCTCGATATGCTCTCGCTTGAATGATATATAGGATTCCATAGTAGTAGTAAAAGAATTCTAAGATGTTGAAGTTGTATACCTTAGATATTTTCCATGTTGTTAGCTTGTCCTAAATCTTCCATCCAAATACTCTCAATCTAAGAAATCCTCAACCCACTTCTTCTACTACATATCGAGTTTCTTAGTTTCAGTTCTTCTTCTACCTAGACCTATGTTATAAAAATTATCTTACAGAGTGATCCCACATTCTCTACTAGTTGTAGACTTCTCAATTTCTGCTTTTGTGAACTTGGTATTCAAATCTTTTAGTTACTTCTCTCCACGAGCTATTTAAATCTTTTAGTTACTTCTCTCCACATGCTCCTTGGACCTGTAAAACGCATGTGTGATGACGACACCCCCCCTTTTTCGTTCCGCTGTCCCGCCGCCAAAATCACATCACTCCCCTATTTTCTCACCACTGTCGCCGTCAACTTTTCCCTGTTTTTTTTAACTTCAATACACACACACACACACACACACAAATTATTACTAATTATGCCTCTCCTCCCCCTTGTCAATGCTGTCAAATGGTGGAGGGGAGGGGGAGTTGAACCGGGAGAAGACGGAGGAAAGGAAAATGATGATGGGAGTTCGACGGTGGGAGTGGAGAAGGAGAATGCTATTAATAGTTAAACGAGAGTTAAACAGCATGCGGACGCAGGATGAGATAACGACAACTAAACCTCCTATAATGGTGCATGGCGATGAGCACAAGAACCACAGAGAGGAGTTAAGACCTCCTGACCACGACACCTTCTCTCCTTCCCCCCGCCCCCCCTCCCTGAGAGGGCGGATATATATATATTTTTTTTTTCTCTCTTCCTTTCCTCCCTACCTATTGCCCTTCCTTCCTTGTAAATCTCCCCCTTCCCTACCATGTATACACTACTTGTCCCCTTCCCTTGCAGCCATCCCGTGAGAAAGAGAATAGAGGGAGAGTTAGTGAAGGAGAGTAAGAGAGAGAGGGAGAAGAGGCTCAAGAACCAACCCCTCCCTTGGTCAAAGGCTTGAGTAGGCGTAGTAACTCTGACACCAAGGAGTCCTTCGAAGGAAGCGAAGGCCGCCTCCAACTCCACAATGGCCCCAAAGCATAAGCTCTCCCAGGAGATTGGAAAAGCCACAACTACAGGGGGAAGGGTCGAGAAAAGATGCCACTATCAACACGAACGGCTTAATAGGCGAAAACGCTAACTCGACCCTCCAAAACCAAGTACTGCTACCATGTTAGAAACTAGAATCAAATATTTAAGCATAAACATTATTAGAAATAAAGTCATGCCTCGCATCCGGTAGTTTGCATATTTTGAAGGTAGCCAAAAAGGGGTTTAATAATCATGGGATATCAAAAATAGATTGGGTATCTACGAGTATAGCAAAAACAAGTCAAAACATAAGATTTAACTCCCACAGATGCATCATAGATTGTCAGGGTACTTAAATATTCTGTCTAGGTTAATTGTACTCCATAGACCATCGTGGAGAATTAAATTGCATTTTCAATGGATGCATGTACACTCGCATTTGAGTAATAAGTCATGCCTTTTGAGTTGCATAAATGTAATGGAAGGGATTTTTACAAATAGGGACCTTGCATCGCATTGACAACTTAGGGGAGACTTGCATTGGGACTTGCATGGCATCGTGGATAGCTTCAATTGCACCACATAATGGGGTATGCATCTAAAAAGGTAGATTACGGTGTGCACGTGAATTGTTGAGCTTGTTTGAAAGGAATAGTTTGGTAAATAAGGTCCTAGCCGATAAGTGAAGCCAAGGTTTAACTCGATCCACCTGGGACCTTAGTCGTAAAATAAATTGGCTTGCCCTTACAACCATATTTTTACTTGAAGTCAACACGCTCGTGGTCTCTACCCCAATAGCCAACCATGATGAGCCCAAAATAGGCTTAGGGATATCACTTCCAGAATATGAAACATCCCAAACTAACACAAGGAAGATTGAATGTAGCACCCACAAGGAGAATGATTGCTCGCCAAGCTACATTCGATGCTCGTAGCTATCTTAGAATGGTAAGTAGACTTGGTTTATGTTGTCTTGCAAAAAGAGTAAATATAAGTATCCATTATCTTGAAGACGAGGAGATCCAAGGGTAAACCTAGAACCCGATAGAGTTCTAAGATAGGAAAAGATGATTACCAATTGGCCCAACAAAACCCTAAACTAAGATCTTAAGATAGGAGGATCAAAGGATAGTAACCCAGGGAAGCCATCATTTAAAACTATAGTGATGGTGCTCTATCCTAATACATAGTAATGAGGTCAAGCAGAGGGTAATGGAAAATGACGCCAAGGCAGGGATGATTAAGAAAGGCGACGTTAGCGTAAAAAATGAGGACTCCACCTTAACAGATGTCTTGAGAGCACTCGCCTTCATTGTTTGTTTGTGCTTGTAAATCTAGGTTCAATGTCTGTGAAAATAATGAATGACCCAAACTCTCAATGGGAAATTGAATAATGAACCAGGTTGAATTCAAGGAGGGCGAGCCAAGGTATCCCCAACTGGCCGCCAAACCTAGCCCAAGGGGGTTCCAAATAACCATGACGGGAATGTGGACTGAACCTGCCACGAGAGGTCTCTCCATGGATTAGTTTGAATGTAGGAGGACTCTTGGATGCCAAGGGGGGCTCTGGCTGTAAATTCCTTGCCTCTAGGTCCTACTCAAATAATCTACGTGACTTGAGATAGATTCTCGAGACCCTGTTACTAGTGCAAGGGCAGATACTTGGATGAAATAAGACGCGTCCTCACAGATTGTGGAATCCATCTTTTTTGGACAAGACTTGTATTTCAATTAAGATGATAATATAAAGTTTACTTCCAAAGAATTTGTCTGAACTGTTTTTGTGTCAATGCCATAAGTTACGCAAACGAACCCTATTTCTTAAAATACTTAATTAAGGAAGTTGTTTTTAAATGTCTCACATAAATGTGATAGGACCTAATTAGGTAACTAAAGAATGCCCATTGAGGGGAGCGGGTGGGCGGAACCCTTGACGGGTCCGGTCCTACGGCAGGGTGGTCCCAGAAAGCTGGGAAGCTTCTCACAAGGTTCTATAGACAAACGACCTTTAGGTAATATTAGAATAGAACCTGATTCATGCCGTTTTAGGGGATCGGAATGGGACTAGGCCTTATGGGTAGAGAGATTGAGCGGTGCATCCCTCTCGTTTCCCATTCTCTTTGAACCAAGTGTGGTATGGATCTGCTTCGGATTGGATATTTCTGCGTAAAGTAGGATGTCCAAAACCCGATGCTAGGATGCTGTCAGGAGACTTTGTCTACTAGGAACCCACATTTTAAGTCGATCCTAGTGGATTCGGCCATGGACATCCCGTTGCGAGGGTGGACTCAGGAAACCCTAGGCACCAAACCCCGAAACACTCCATGGGAGTGCCGGGTGGTGACACCTAGAATTGCTTCTCAATGGACTGATAAATCGTGCTTGGAAAGTCGATAGGTGAGTACATTACAGTTGGTATCAGAGCAACTAATGAATAAAACGACCAAGAGAAATAAATCAGGAAGGAAGAATTGATGCTTTCACTAGGGCAATAGTTTTTCTATTACTCATTCGTGGTTTGTTGCCACTTCCAGACTTACGAGGCATGGAGCAGGTTCCTCGTATTTCACATCATGTTCAAGACGACTATGATCTCTTCAAGTTATCGTCAACGATCTGACATGATGGAGATCTTAGATTAGCTCTACAACCCTTCACCACTGTATGTGGAAAGGCGTTGGACTTGGAGCACGGGATACTGCTATATAGATATCAACTGACTCACCTATCTTCAAAACAACTTGAAGATGCTAAAATGGTTGGAAGACTTGAAGATTATCAAGTTATTCATATTCCATGAGGCTCGTGTAAATTCCATCTTATACATCGGATCCCGGCAAGTAGAACAAAATCGCTACATCTATGATGAGGTGGTCAAAGTCTTGCCAGCTAACAGAATTAAAGTAATGGGGCGAAACGAATGTCATGGCTATAAAAAACGGGGACTTTCCAAACTTTCCATGACTTCTCTTCCTAAGAATCCATTCTCCCAACCCATATTACTATTCTGTCTTTGTAGCTAAATCCAATAGGGAATTATTAACTTGGCGTTGATGTATCTATTGAAAAAGAAAATCATCCTAGCCAATCCTTATCTATTCCCGAATAATTGTACTTGAAGTTTATGCTTCTTTATGGATAAATAATAAGTTTATGTTTATTTAATTTGTCACCCAGTAGTTACTGAAAAATAAATTGCGCATTGATTCAAGTTGTGTAGAGATATGTAAATGTAATCTTAACGTGAAGGTTTTAATCCAAAACCAAATACAACCCCAAGCGTAGAACCAGAGTCTTGTGTTCACACTAAGCCGAGCCAAGGCACAAGAGAAGAAGTTCCTCCTCAAATAGATTAAACCACCAGAATTTGATGGAAAGAGGAAGACTGTTGAAGCTGATGCTGAAGTATGGATTGAATTCATGGAAGATTACTTTAGTGCAGCAGGAACAGCACCTGTGAACCAGGGCATGATTGCCAAGCTCAAACTTACCGGAGAAGCTAGACTCTGGTGGAAGCAATGGTGTAAGGACCAAAGCAGTCTCCAAAAGCACAATAACCTGGGACAAGCTAAAGGAAGCCGTGCATGGAAGGTACATGCCATCTGCATACAAAACTCAAAAGATGAATGAGATATTCAAATTGAAACAATTAGGCCTGTCACTCATTGGAGGCGTACTACTCGAGATTTATCTCCTTGTTGAAATACGCTCTGACCATGAGCATTCCCCAACAAGTTTCAAAGTTTTGTGATGGGTTGAACCCACCATTGAACACTCGGTTGGAATCAATGCATCCTTCGAATTCACAAGACACATTGATAAGAGCGGAACCAGTTGCCCAAGCCAACCAAAGCCTAAGAATAATAGACCATGGACTTACAAGGACTAGAATCCAAGAATGTCAAAAGCTCAATTCAAGAGGGCTCAAGGACAAAGTTACGGCCAACGGAAGAAGCCAAGGGAAAATGCAATCAATGACTTTGTTCCCACTCAAAGCATGCGATGTTTCCACTGTAATGAACCTGGACACTTCAAAAGGAAATGCCTCAAATTTGGTGGAGAGCGTCGCCAAGGAAAATTCAATGGCCAAGCCAGAGTTACCCGTGGCCGCGGTCGTGCAGCAATGAGAAGGGAAAAAACTTCCAATATCTCCACTAAGGGACTCAACGAAGAAGAAGACCCGTCCATAGAAGCTGAGATTGAAAGGGCATCCATTCATGCCGCTCTCCACAAAAAGGGGCCAAACCGCCAGTTCTCAGTAATCCAAACACCATCAGATTATCAAGGTAAGAAATTCAAAACCTTGATTGACTATGGCAACACTCATTCCTTTATTTCACCAACTTGTGCAAGAAGGTTAGGAATAGCCACTATAGTCGCACCTACTTTGCTTGTTGAATTAGTGAATGGGCGAGAAATCACTTGCACTAGACAAACCGCTAAGGTGGAATTCCTACTCAGAGACAAATCCACATCTGTTAAGTTCAGGGTAATGAATCTAGGAGTCCATGAGTGCCTACTTGGGATGGATTGGCTAGTCCCCAATGATGCTCACATCCGTTGTGGAAAATGACAAGTCTCCTTTCGGAATCCTAAGGGCAAGCTAGTGACAACACATGGAGAAGCAAGTAAACCTAAAATCTAGCTAGTTAAGGCAACGGGAATAGTTTAGGGGATAAGGAAAGGATTACCCATCTACTTGATCAAGCTAAACAAATTGGAACAGGTAGAGGACACTAATGAAGAACCATCTTGGCTAAAAGAGTATGTGGATGTGTTTCCAGAAGAATTGGCTAAATTACCACCACCAAGGGAAGTGGAGCATGAAATTAAGCTAACACCAGGAGCTACACTAGTCACAAAAAGGCCCTACAAGATGTCCATTCCTGAAGCTATTGAGTTAAAGGAACTCAAACAGCTATTGGACCAAGGGTACATATGCCCCAGCAGTTCTCCTTAGGGAGCTCTATTCCTATTCCAAAAGAAGAAGGATGGTACACTTCGCCTTTGCATCAATTATAGAGGCCTAAACCAAGTAACCATAAAAAATAAATATTCTATCCCAAGGATAGACGAGTTACTTGATCGATTGCATGGAGCAAAAATCTTATGCAAGATCGACTTAAGGTTAGAATACTACCAGATCTGGGTCAAAGAAGAAGATATTCCTAAGATGGCATTCAACACAAGATATGGTCATTTTGAATTCACGGTAATGTCTTTCAGATTGAATAATGCCCCTGCCACCTTTAACAGGCTAATGCATGACATTTTTAGACCATATCTCGACAATTTTGTGCTTGTCTTCTTTGATGATACCTTGGTTTATTCCAAGGAAGAGGGGAAACACGAATCCCAAGTTCGCATCATCCTTGGAACCATGAGAACTCATAAGCTTTATGCTAAGAAGAAAAAGTGTGCCTTCCTCAAGAGGCAGATTGAATACCTTGGATTTATTATGTCAAGTGAGGGAATCTCTATAGATCCTACAAAGGTCAAGGATGTCCAAGAGTGGCCTCCACCAACTACTGTTAAAGAAGTTCGTAGCTTTCTTGGATTAACAGGTTGGTACATGATCTTCATTAAGGACTATGCCTTAATTGCAGCCCCCCTAACAAATTTGCTGAAGAAGCAGGTTGCCATAGCATGGGCACCCACTGAACAATCAAGTTTTGATCAACTCAAGCATAGCCTAATGACAGCGCCAATTCTAAAGCTCCCTGACTTGAGCAAGGAATTTGAAGTTGTCACGGATGCCAGTTCACTTGCACTAGGCTGTGTACTAATGCAAGGAGGTCACCCTATAGCATATTCTTCAAGGAAGCTAAAAATCCATGAAAGGAATTATGCTACCCATGACTTGGAGCTATTAGTAGTTATTCATGCTCTTAAGCTTTGGCGACACTATTTGCTTGGCAACAAGTTCTCTTTGGTCACAAATCATAAGAGCCTTAAATGGATATTCACCTAGACCGATCTCAATATGAGACAACGATGTTGGATTGAAGTTCTGCAGGAATATGATTTTGAGATCAGATATCAACCTGGCAAGGAGAATGTAGTTGCTGATGCCTTAAGTTGCAAAGCGTTCTTCAACTCTCTTATTATGGATAAACCCTCGATGGCAGAATCATTGGCAACTATGGTATCAATGCCTAGCAACCCTATCCTTGAACTAGCAAAGGAGGAAGCTAGCCAAGATCCAGAATATTTGAAGATGATGAAAGAGATCTTGGGGAGGGACCAAAACCCCAAACTTAAGGCCAAATATCAAGAATTTTCTATCGATCAGGGAGTTGTCTACTTTAGGACAAGATTATGCATACCCTTAAACATAAAACTCAAACAGAGAATACTTTGGGAAGCACATGATTCTCCCTTTTTAGGCCATCCTAGATATGTCAAGACCCTTAACATAGTCATGAAGAGCTACCATTGGGAAGGGCTTAAGTGAGATGTGCTCAAATATGTCACAGAATGTTTGTCTTGCCAATGCATTAAAGCAGAGCATGTCAAGATGCCTGGGAAGTTGCAACCACTTGACATTCCCCAGATGAAGTGAAAATTTATCAACATGGATTTTGTTGTTGGATTACCTTCAGTCCAAGGAGGATACAACTCAATTATGGTTATAGTAGATATGCTCATTAAGGTTGCACACCTCATTTCAGTCAAGACAAACTATAAAGCTTCAGACATTGCCAGGTTATTCATCAAGGAAATATTCAGACTCCATGGGTTACCGAGAAGGATCGTTAGTAACCGCGATTCCCTCTTCACATCTCACTTTTGGAGATGGATATTCGAGGCCATTGGGACTCAACTCTATTTCAGTACAGCCTATCACCCTCAGACTGATGGCCAAACAGAGAGGGTCAATCAGGTCATTGAAGATATCCTTAGGGATATTGCTGTCATGAACCCAAAAAATGGATCCAATATCTACCATTGGTAGAGTTCGCCTATAATGCTTCTTACCAACAAATCATTCAAATGACACCTTTTCAAGCATTGTATGGGCATGATTGCCGTACTCCATTGAACTTTTCAGATCCTACCTTGAGGGTAGAAGCTTCCAAAAAAATGCTTGAGGAGATGGAGGAGTAGGTCAAGGCCATCATACAAGACATTAGAGTTGCCAAGGATAGACAGAAGGCCTATGCAGATCTAAGTAGACAGAAGCGACTCTTCAAAGAAAGTGATATGTTCTTTATTCGAGTATGCCCCAAGAAGAGCTCATTATCACTGGGAGAATTTAAGAAAATAAGTCCAAGGTATTGCGGATCCTACAGGATCCTCAAGTGTTTAGGGTCCAATGCTTACAAACTCCAACTCCTTGAGAACATAAAGATTCACAATGTATTCCATGTTAGCCTACTAAAGAAATATGTATCCAATCTTAGCCATGTACTCAATGATCAACAAGTTTTAATGCCAAGCTAAGAAGTCCTTGAGCTCTGGCCAGATAGAATCCTAGACACCCGGGAAAAGAGATTGAGAAGTAGAACCCTCAAAGAGTACCTCATCCAGTGGAAGGACTATCCAGAAGAAGATGCCACATGGATTGATGAGAGTACTCTCAACCAACAACACCCCTAATTCCTTTCGAGATGAGGACATCTCGATTCCTTAAGGGGGGAAGGATGTAAAACACCGCCGTGATAATGACACCCCCCCCTTTTCCATTCCACCGTCTCGCTGCCACAATCACATCGCCCCCTTGTTTTCTTGCCACTATCACTGTGTCAAATTTTCTCTATTTTTTTTTAACTTAAAAAAATATAAACAAATTATTACTTATTATGCCTCTCCTTCCCCCTGTGAATTCCATTGGATGGTGGAGGGAGGGGGAGTTGAACTAGGAGAAGACAAAGGAAAGGAAAATGATGACGGGAGTTCGACGGTGGGAGTGGAGAAGGAGAACGCAACAGTTAAACGAGAGTTAAACGGCATGTGGACGCAGGATGAGATAGCAACAACTAAACCTCCTATAATGCTACATGACAACGAGCACGAGAACCATAGAGAGGAGTTAAGACCTCCTTACCATGACACCTTCTCTCCTTCCCCCCACCTCTCCCTGAGAGGGCGGATATATATACATTTTTTCTCTCTTCCTTTCCTCTCTACCTATTTCCCTTCATTCCTTGTAAATCTCCCCCTTCCCTACCATGTATACACTACTCGTCCCCTTCCCTTGCGGCCATCCCATGAGAAAGAGAATAGAGGGAGAGTTAGTGAAGGAGAGTAAGAGAGAGAGAGGGAGAGAGTAAGAGAGAGAGGGAGAAGAGGCTCAAGAACCAATCCCTCCCTTGGGCAAATGCTTGAGTACCGTCTTTCCCCCATCGCAAGCCTCGTAACCTCTCCACCGTTTGCCTCAAAAAGGAAGCGAAGGCCGCCTTCAACTCCACAATGGCCCCAAAGCGTAAGCTCTCCCGAGAGATTGGGAAAGCCGCGACTATGGGGGAAGGGTCGGGAAAAGACGCCACTATCAACATGAATGGCTTAAACGCTAACTCGACCCTCCAAAACTAGGTACCGCTACCATGTTAGAAACTGGAATCTAATATTTAAGCATAAAAATTATTAGAAATAAAGTCATGCCTCGCATTCGGTAGTTTGCATATTTTGAAGGTAGCCGAAAAGGGGTTTAATAATCATAGGATGTCGAAAATAGATTGGGTATCTATGGGTATAGCAAAAACAAGTCAAAAAATAAGATCTAACTCCCACAGATGTATCATAGATTGTCGGGGTACTTAAATATTTCGTCTAGGTCAATTGTACTCCATAGACCATTGTAGAGAATTAAATTGCATTTTCAATGGATGCATGTACACTCGCATTTGAGTAATAAGTCATGCCTTTTGAGTCGCATAAATGTACTGGAAGGGATTTCTACAAATAGGGACCTCGCATTGCATTGACAACTTAGGGAAGACTTGAATTGGGACTTGCATGGCATCGTGGATAGCTTCAATTGCACCACATAATGGGGTATGCATCTAAAAAGGTAGATTATGGTGCACACGTGAATTGTTGAGCTTTTTTGAAAGGAATAGTTTGGTAAATAATGTCCTGGCCGATAAGTGAAGCCAAGGTTTAACTCGACCCATAATGTACTAAATATGTCCAAAGCATAGGGATTATAATTTGATTACACCATATAGATGCTATCATGTACTACTTGAAGGACTATGTACATGTGGATTTACTTTCTCTTGTTATTGCTATATAAGATTAGCTTTATAGGGGCCTTGGAAGTAGGCACAGATCTACGTCCTAAGGTATGAAAAAAGGGTTGTGATAAAGGGTTTTTTGCCGAAAACACACTTGTGTATACTTATGTATATGTACAAACAATGCACATTGCTTTCAAAAGCACAACATGTGCTAACAGGATACCAAGTTTAAGGGTAGTGTTATGGACTACACTAATTGCTGCATATATGAAATGTGGTCATGGTGAGGAAGCATTGAGTTGTTTCAATTGAATTCATCTAGTGAATGTACATGCGGATACCACCCATTTTCATCCAAGGGTTGAAAGTATGTATCACAATAGGAGCTCTGAAGAAACCCATGCTCACATTGAAAAACAAGGGCTAGATAAACTATTGTGAGATGTTATATCATGGACTATAATGATAAATTGTTACCATGAAAATTATTAAGTTAGTATGCTTCATCCTGGAGTTTTTGGTAAAAGTTATTGCTTCTATACTCGGAGAGGTCAGTCATAAATATATGTATGTATCACGTGGATTCAATATAAGGGATTTTTAAAATACTATTTTTACACATTTTTTGCATACAAAAGGGTCCCATATAAATAGGTTACTTACAGATCGAACAAAAATGGATTATGTTTTTATTAAGGAAAACTTCACAAATAAGGATGTTTATAATTAGGTCTTGAATGCACATGATATAGAGGGTATACATATAGTGAATTCCTTGAGCTTTTATATCCATGTCTTTGAGCAACGCTTGGATCTCAACTCTTTTTAATTTCTTTGGATGACACATAATTGAGAAGGGAGTTTTGCAACTTTAGATGACACATAATTTAGATGAAAATTTTGCAATTTATCAAGTTTGAGTTGGAAAAAGGCCTCAATAATCCATTGTAGATATGTATCACTTCAATGTCAATGCCTTCTCATTAGTAGTGCAAATAGTTTACTATGCATTTGTTTAGCATTAACTAAGTTATTCAAATATGATCAATCTTTGTAACTAGTATCCTCTTATCGTTTGTACATCAGACTATTTTGTCTAGCATTGCAATAGTATACAAAATATATCTCTCTTAAGATTGAGTTTTGGAAAAATGTTATACAAAAATAAGTTCATCTTTCCTTGGTCAAAAAGTCAATTCTAAAGGGACTTTATTTGAAATTTGACTCCCATGGCATCTATTTGGAGGAATGTTAATAGCTAGAACATCTAGAAAGATGGCATAGAGACACTTGGGAATGGAAGTTGCCTAGCCGCTCGGGTTTACTAGTAGCCTTGGGGAGTGTGCCAAAAATTGGATGCTATTTTTAGCCTATTCAAGTGGAGGGACCAGCAAATCCTTGAATTTGGGGCATTTTCCATCTCCATCAAAGCGAGTGAAGGCCAATTGGTTGCCCAAATCAAGGGGCAAATCAGATTGAAGACTTACTAGTCATTTTGGACACTAAGGGGAGTTGGAATAATGAAAGGGATTGGGAGAATCCCATTCTATATAAAATTATTATTTAATTAAGTTAAATAAATACTGAAAGGGATGCCAGTTATGGGACAAACAAGGTATTTAATATCTAATATTATATGATAAAGTGTGCATTTTAGTTTTGTGAATTTGTTAATTGTTGTAAATAGTGCTTAATCAAGTTATTTACCAATCTATTCGAGGAGGAAGGTTAGTTACATGATTCCATTTCCGAGACACAACTCAATCCCTTGATTTGGTGGACTTGAGGAACCTGATTGCAAGCCGAAGCTTTGTGCTAGTGTTGATTTTTAATCTTAGCTGAGAAATTACATCAATATGTCTTCATATAGTGAGATGGAATCAAGCAATAATGATGCCTCTCAGTATGAACATTCACATGGAAATGAAAGAAATGCAATGCCTGCAAGGCTGAGACCATGGATAACAAGCTAAAAATATTGTTGTTGGGCAAGATGCACAGCCTTCAAGGCATAAGGAGACTGATGACTAGCAAAGTGAAGAGGAATTTGATGACCAATTCAAGAATTGAATGAGGACAACAGCAAATCTCTTTGCTGAATTAGCAAAGGATCTTTAATTTACCCAATTTTTGAATGCCTCGAAGAAGGACATCAAATGCAAGAAGAAGAAGAAGATGTCTTTTACACCTTTGGGACAACAAGGTGCACTGAAGATAATGCCAAACCCTTCATTTGAAGCTCGCAAAGATGTTAATGAAATAAAATAGTTGGTACCTATAGGGCAAGGATTGCAAATGCAAGGCCATCATGGAAGTGCCAATCCAATGGAATTTGGATAGTCGGGCATGCATGCTAGAGCAAGGATCCCATGCATTTCCTGATGCTCAAGGGGGAGGTAGCACTTCCACTTCTTCGGTTATGGACAGCTCTCATGTGTAGTGGATCTCGGATATATTCAGCATGCATCCAAGGTACTATGCTAATAGTATGTTTGCCATGAGATCTCAAGCATACAATAATAGTATGTTTTGATCAACTCAAGCATAGCCTAATGACAGCATTTACAGGTTGTTGAGACAGGGCAGCAACAATAAATGACTGATTTTATTGAGTTATTTGCATCTATAAGCTGTTGAGACAAGGTAGTAGTAGTAAATGATAGATTTTCTAAAGCTCTTCACGAAGAAAGTTTGAATTTTTTTCTCTTCTCAGTATTCTCTCTCATCTCCCAATCTTTCTATAGCCTTGCTCCAATGATTACAGCATTGAGATCACCAGAGGCTGAGAAATTTCAGATTTCTCTGCTCTAAACCCTAATCTGTAAAAATTAGGGTTTATCAATAGCCTTGAGAAGTGTGCCAAAAATTGAAAGCTCCAGGACTTGGATTCAATAGAGTTGAAGCTGTTTTTAGCCTATTCAAGTGAACGGACCACCAAATCCTTGAATTTGGGGCATTTTCCATCTCTATCAAAGCGGTTGAAGGCCAATTGATTGCCTGAAACAAGGGGCAAATTAGATTGAAGACTAGTTGCTCATTTTGGGCAGTAAGGGGAGTTGGAATAGCGAAAGGGATTGGGAGAATCCCATTGTACATAAACTTATTCTTCAATTAAGTTAAATAAATATCGAAAGGGGTGCCAGTTTTGGGGCCAAAAGGATATCCAATGTCCAATATTATATGGTAAAGTATACATTTCAATTTTGTGAATTTATTAGTTATTGTAAATAGTGTTAAATCAGGTTATTTACCACCCTATTTGAGGTCTCATGAGGATATGTATTTTTGAAATCTCACTTAACATGTGGATTAATTTTTAATTACATGGTTAAGTGAATGTTGCACATGTGAGGTATTGGGATTTAGAGTAAATTTACAAAGGGCCCCGGGACCCAAGAAAATCATGGGATGTCAAATGCAAAAGTTACTATAAGTTATACTGTATAGGTACTTGGTGGTATCTGGTGTTACTTGTTGGCCTAGGTCATTCATTTGGACATAAATGTCAATTGTTGGTGACACTAAGAAAGTGGTGTTTAATGGTACCTAACACAATCTGATGGTCAAAGATGGCGCAAAGAAACTCGAGAATGGAAGTTGCCTAACCAATTAAGTCATTGGCTAGTCATATTATTTTTTAGGGCATTGAAATAATTATTGGATTAATTTATAATATTTAAAGATTAAAAATTAATGTTTAATTATAGATGATGTTGAAAAAACCATTTGGGAAGGCTACCAGTTGTCAAAAATGCCCATGCTAAACTGAAAAATGTCTTTAAAGGCTATAGAAAGACTAGGAGATGAGAAAGAATGATTATGAGAGAAAAATTTTAGACTTTCTTCATTGAAGAGCCGAAGAAAATCTGTCATTTACTACTACCTGCTGCCCTATCTCAAAAAGCTGTAGATGCAAAGAACTGAATAAAATCAATCATTTACTGTTGATGCACTGTCTCAAAAACTTGTAATGATGTCACCTCGACTGCTGATTGACCTTCTCTTGCCTCTAACGGCCTCAGAAGGTCCTCCAATGCTGTAAATCAGACTAGCAGTATCTCTTGCAAGCTGAATATACTAAAAATGCCTCTCTCCAACCTCTAAAGACATTTTTCAATCTTCATGGGTATTTTTGACAACAACTGATAGCCTTTTCAAATTGATTTTTTCAACATTATCCATAGTTAAATATTAATTTTCAATCTTTAAATAATAAAAATTAATCTAATAATTATTTAGACGCCCTGAAAAATAATCTGACTAGCCAATAATTAAATTAGCTAGGCAACTTTCATTCCCAAGTGTCTATGCACCATCTTTGACCATCAGATTGGTGTTAGGTACCATTAAATACAACTTTCTCGTCTCACCAACTGACACTTATGGCCAAATGAATGACCTACGCCAACAAATGACTCCAGATACCACCAAGTGCATGTGCCGCATTACTTATAGAAACTTTTATCTTTTACATATTGTGATTTCCTTGGATCCTGGGCTCATAAATTTACTCTAACCCCAGTTACACCTCACATGTGCAACATTCACTTAACCGTGTGATTAAAAATCAATCCACATATTAAGTGAGGTTTCAAAAATTCATGTCCTCATGATAGCCCTTCCTCTTAAAGTCCTTGCAATGGTCCTCAATTGCATTGCCAAATGCATCGAAAGTAAAATAGTGAATTGGAATTTCCACAAGGCATCATAGTTAACACAACATTGCACATTGTTGCTCAACCATTCCATATGCCCAGCACACACTGAAAATTACCAACCAATCATAACATAACGTAAGACTCACAAAGAATCTCAAAAACATTGCCAGATTATCATGTGGCATGTCTATTTCTCATGAGCTCAATCCTTTGGCAAAACCAAACCATAGCATAGCATAACCAAGTATAAACCATGGCTAAAACACCAATGACATCATAACATATGCTATTGTCCATGGAACCACATGTAAACCATTGAAAACTAAGAATAATTTTATTATAAACTAATCACTTGCTAGTCTGAGAATTGATAAAAAACTACTACAAATGTGACCCCAAACTGATCATAAACTCATTGCAAAAGCTGCCAGCAACAAATCAATGCAAAAAGTGATGCAAAACTGATCCCAAAAGTATCTATAAACGGTTCTCAAGCTGATAAAAATTTGAGTTGAAACTGATCAGAATTTGTCTCAAAATTGAGGCAAAATTCACACTAAATTGATCATAAGATGATGCAAAAGTATAGTTCATTGCCTATTGAGATGGCAAGCTCAACATATGCGGATATTGATGATGGACCACCTACTAGATGGGTTCGCGCATCTAGACTTAGCACATCGGTGGTCATTATGATTCTCAAATGGCCACTAAATTATCACTTATTATATTTAGTTTGTTATACCCACCTTCAACTCTGGCATAGATATAGCGTCACTCGACTAGTATAGTTAATTATGCATTGTTTGACTTAGCAAGCCACTTTCCTTTATGTTGTATCTTGTCTATACTTTATATACATTTTATTGTGTGTAAAAGAAGAATAAGAAACTAGAAAGAAAACGTTTTGGCCTTCGTCTCTCTTCTTATGTTCTTGAGTGAGCATCCTCTTGTGTATTCAGTATGTGTTTGGTGCAATAGCTCAAGCAAGTCCCCCCACCACATGATTCTTGACATGGTATTAGAGCGGCACCACTGAGAGATGCTAGTTTTGAAGGTTGAATTGAAAGAGAAGAAGCAAGGTTTGAGAAAGCAAGCAACGGGTAAGAAACTCTCCCATTCTTCCACTCTTTCTCTTGAATAATGACTGGTGGAGGCACCGGAAGCTAGATAAAGTGAAAATCTCATATTCGACCGTTTTTTGTCTTAGAACTTGGGAGAATTTGCATTTTCAAGAAATGTCCACCTATATTGTGATTTGTCTACTCCCGCATCTTCTTTTCACGTGCTCTTTTTCCATGCTCTTTCTCCATTCTTTTTCTCCATTCTCTTCTTTGTGCTCACTTTTTTATCACTATGATCATTGATCTATCAAAATGTTTAGAAATACCTCTGCAAGTAATACAGATGCGAGCACATGCAAGTACAAACTTACCATCCAACTAGATCCAATTTATTCATCTTGGAGAAGTATACATCGTCGAGTAGTAAACAGATGAGATGGAGGTGAACATATTGCGAACTCAAGGAAAGAAACATATAGATTTGTGGGTGGATGAAAATATTTATCCCAAGGACCTTTTAACATGTAAAAATTTTAAATTTTTAAATATTCATGACTACGTGATATATGTTGGGGAAGGTTATAATGGGATGCTTGGCTATTGTAAAAGGTTATACTCTACATCTTTACAGATACATGGCTCAAATGAAGAAAATGAGAAAAGTATTATTTATTGCACAAACAAGCTTTTCTAAGCTTACAAATAAGATTGACATTTTGAAAAATGCTAATAAGTCATTACAAGACAAGCTAGCACACTTAAAGAAAACTCCAATAGGATTCACAAAGAGAAAGAGACCATTAAAAAATATAACTAGCTTGTGTGAGAGAGTAAAGAAAAGAATATTGAATCTTGCAAAGAAATATATCTCTAACATGTCAAGTATTAATATTCGAGAGAGTGAGGAGAGAATCACTTTTTTAAAAGAGACCATGAATAAGAATGATATTTTGAGGATACTTAGGTCACCTCAGAATATGGATTTGAGAGGCCTAACTCTTAAAGAATTGGTCAAGGACTTGAAGGACACAATAAAACCAAAGAAAATTGTAGAGACATGTAATACTGTGGGCATTAGTCGAAAAGGTTATCCGGCTATCTTAAGATTATGGTTTAAAAATCTAAAATGTAATAGAATAACCGCATTTGGGTTACCTCAAGCCCTAAGAGTATCGGTTGCAAGGACTACCATGAATCGTAAGATTCCACAAGTTTTCGGGGAATACATTCATATTCAAGCATCTATGCTATATAAAAAGACAAAAACAAGATCTAGTTTTGAATACAATGTATTTAACAATATATGGGTTGATCTAAGAATAATGTAGATTGCAATGGCTCACATGTACAGACTCACATTAGAGGAATGTCACGATGTTTTGAAGCTTACCTTGAAGTTAAATGAAGCATAGATTCAAAAAGGATAAAAGATGAAAAGAGTCAGCATTTGCATCATGAACAGGATATTGGAATACAACAATAGTGGGGGTTAAGCACCAATGCATAAGTTCCAGTCTGAGATGGAGATTTGGTGAGTTGGTATAGCTCAAGTACCAATTGAGAATCATCAAACACTGAAATGGTTGTTTACTCATACATGTATTCCAAACATTATTAAGTCTTAAAGTGAAGGAGAAATGTTGATTTTTTATGGATTTGGTAATTTTAATGTGGAATGGCACATGAGCGCTGACTTGAAAACTATCAAATGTATGCTTGGAATATGTAATGGGGCAAATGTAAAATATCCTTGTATTTATTGCATGGAAAGTGTTGGGTCTAAAGATTGGAGTAACTTGTTCCCTGTAAGAAGAGCCCCAACTAGAGAATTTATAGATCTAAGTTTTTTTAAAAAAACAAGGAAGATATATGGGATCTAATTCTTTCAATTCCTCTTACAAATGTTCATTTATGTACTTTTCACATAGAGATTAGAATTATTGATAAACTTTTCAAGTTGCATCTCAACAATGCATACTCAATTAAGCCTTTGTCTTTATTGGATGTGTATTGAAAAATGTGAGACATTACTCTCCAAAATGGGTTTTCATAGAGCTCAAGTCCACTTAAGAAACGATCCAACACATTGAGGAAAAAAAAAAGATGTCTTGGCTAATGTCTCAATGGGAGACTTAAAAGCTAGACGTTTTTCAGGTAACCATACAAGAAAACATGTGAGCATTACTTGGGAGCATTGGAGAGAGCTGTGTGGAATAATGACAAAAGTTGCAAGCACACCACGACTTACATTTCTAAGGATGGACATTTGGAGACACCTCAATGTCTTAAGACCTGAATCTTCTCAAGCAACAAACGAAAACCTACACGTATCCAGAAGAGTTCAAATGTTCAATTACAAATCTTGTTCAAGCAATAAAGGAGGCATGGGGAGAAAAAGATATCACATTTTATTTAGTAAGAGAGAATATTTAATCCAAGCTTTCTTCGATAAAATTTCCATTGGCATAAAATGATCGTTGCTCTTATGAATTTGCAGCATATCCTTCACATCCATGGGCCTTACTTTGTGGAGAAGAAAGGTCCCCTAAC
Source organism: Lygodium microphyllum (assembly GCF_053477565.2). Taxonomy (NCBI): domain Eukaryota; kingdom Viridiplantae; phylum Streptophyta; class Polypodiopsida; order Schizaeales; family Lygodiaceae; genus Lygodium; species Lygodium microphyllum. Next base: position 29,023,300 of record NC_141139.1, read on the forward strand.
AACTTATAATGGCCAAGACATGTAAAAATCTCACTATCAAGCACATATAAGTTTTTTTCAAAGCACAAGATATGGAGGAGGAGTTACAAAAATCAATGCTCTTGAGGAGCTATTCAATTGGTTTTTTTGACGACAGCTTCAAAGAATGAATACTTCAACTTGATAATTCATAGTATTTTTCAAGAAAGAAAAGTACAGAGCTAGCTCTCATGAGCCTTTACATCATCCTCCCCCTTTGGGATATTTCATCTATAATGCAGAAATTTTCTTCTCTGGTAGCCAACTATTGAATTTATATCAGTTCGGTTTGTTGCCAAAGCATAAGATGAGAGGGCCAGAAAGTATCCTATTCTAGAAGCAGAGAAACGATGACCATAACCAAAAATCCTAATTACCGTAGTCTTCTTCAAAAACATCACCTTGTGTGCATTGTATTGTAACCTAGAGAAACCAAGTAGCTTTGTAAGTGCCTTGATACATAGTATAGGCCATGTTGCTTCCTCTGAGAAGATGTTATGAAATACCAAGAAAACATGTGGATCAATCCTTGCTAAGTAATGGCCAAGTGGAACATCTTTCAGTAAACTAATACCAACTCTTGTTCCCTTACCCCATTCCAAGAAGTTATCAAAATCTTCAATCTCCAACTGTTAAAAAATATAAATGTCAAATGAATGTTGAAATCAAACATATTAATGTATATCTTACAGAATTCGAGATAATAGTACCAATTGATTTTCATCATTCTCTAGCTTAGTTGGATTCCATATGTTAATCGATGATTGTGCCTCATTGGTATCTTCCAATTCTTTAACATATTGAGACTTTTCTCTTTCAAAATTGCAAATTCCAAGTCGGTCTTGAAGGCTATGGAATTCCTCTTTAATAATCCCATACTCTTTCTCAACATTCTTTGCCTTATGAAAACAAAGAGAAAGGGAATCCCTTGCTTCAATAAACTTGTCATTCGTAATTTTGGTGTCAAGTTTAAGTAACTCTTCTTTCAATTCAAGTTTAAGTAACAATAATCATTTACAAATACGGTGCGAGTAGGTGTTTTTTGAGCCTACCCTTCACTGCATTCACACCATATCGGTCATCCGCAAATACGGCATGAGTAGATTAACTTGGAATATCTGCTTCACTCCTTTCATGCCATATCGATCATCTACAAATACAATGCAAGTAGCTTGATTTCAAACCCGTGCTTCACTCCTCCGTATCGGTCATCTTTATGTCATTTGCAAATACTGCGTGAGTAGCTTGATTTCGAACGTGCGCTTCACTCCTATCACGTCATATCAGTCATCTGCAAATACCGTGTGAGTAGCTTGATTTCAAACCCGCGCTTCAATGCTATTGCGCTATATCTATCATTTGCAGATAGGGTGCAAGTGGCTTGATTTTGAACTTGTGCTTTACTGCTATTGCATTGTATCTGTCATCTACAAATACATCACAAGTAGCTTGATTTCTAACTTGGGCGGGCTTCACTCCTTTCATCCCGTATTTTTTGTTTCTGTTTGGGGTTTAAGGTTTCTTCCTTATGGTTTTAAAATGTTTTAACTTGTCTCATTTTCGAGTAGGTCATGGCTAGGACAAAGCAGACTGCAAGGAAGGTGTATATAGAGACAACAAAGAGAGTGAGAAAGAGATAAACAGGGCCATCATCTCCTCAATCTTTCTCTCCTGAGATCCCTCCTACCCCTGGTTTCCCTCAGTTTCCTGCCATGGAATCAAAGCAATCTAGTGTAGAAACAGTGTCTTCTCCTGCCCATAGTAAGCTTCATCGTGTACATTCCTCCCTTACAATTGCCAAGTTTCCAACCTCCCTTAGAGCCCCTATTCAACAAACAAAGCAACCTCAAACCCTCTTATGCCCATGGAGAAGAGGACCCTTCCAAGTCCAAGAGAAAGAGAAAGTCTAGATTTTATTATGTTCAGAAATGTTCTAGTGCGATAAGGAAGGCACAAAGAGCTACACAACTTGAAGCCATTCTTTGCCTTCAGGAGGCTGCTGAATACATCCTTATTGATTTTATGAACAATGCTTACAATGTTGCTACCCACGCTCATAGAGTGGCTTTGATGGACAAAGACTTTAGTATAGTCAGTAGAATAATGTATAGGTTTGACAAGCTATTGAGGCCCTTGCCCACTATTGATAAAAAAGCATTTGAGATCCTTAACGTTCCTCCAAAATTATCTAAGAGAGCGAAACGACCAGTGATTGAGGAGGTGACACATTTATACCCTACAAAGACTACCCTTGAACAAGCGTCTGCCCAACAAGAACGACCACAAGAGATTATACAGTCAAAGGATGAAGTTTGCAAGATGAAAATTACTATCCTTGGTATTGTCAATCTGAAGAGATTGGGGGAGGTATACATACAAATGGTTGTGAATGTCTCTTGCACTTCTTCCAGAAGAAAACTATCTTAGTATTTTCCGTGAGAAAAAATCCATGCTTGTTAAGAAAGACATTCAATTATCAGATTCTGTAGTCTTTTGTTGCATAAGGTAAGGCTTTTTTAATCAAATTTTTTAAATGGAATGATAGTGTTGTTCATTGCAACTAACATTCCTTTGTTTTTGCTAGTGGTTTTAGAGCGTTGATTGCTTCTCTCAGCTAAGAAATCTCTAAAACTATATTTATCGTTGATCCGTTGTTATCAATGGAATTGTTTTCAAGATCTTGTTCAAACATAAAATTACCTTTCAGAACGTTCGATCCAATCACAAACTACCTTTTTTTTTTCTTACATCAAAATGTATGCAATTTTACAAAGGGCTTAATTTATATTTATTTATAGTATCATTTCTTACAAACATTTTACTTTACAGAGGACATTAGAGCTTAATATATATTGATGTTCTCACAAGAGAAATTATCCTTATGGACCCTCTCAATGGTATCCATGGTCAAGCAAAAATGTGCGTTGAATACAATAATCCTCACTTTTTGATTTATTGTTTATTTTATTCGATTGTCTTTTTTTAGTAACATGTTTCCAATTATAGTGCTGGCAGATTGGTGGTTACCTTTTTGGACACCACATGTGAGGATCTTGCTGATCCTCAAAAACCATATAGCTTTCTCTTACAAGAAGTACCCTTGCAAAATGATGCATATTCTTGTGGATGGAGAGTGATTTCAAATGTTTATAGGAAAATAGATTCAAAGATTCTAAAGATAGATGGGGTTAATGTAAGTATCTTTCACATTCTTTTTTGAGCAACATGTCTTTCAATTTTTACAATTGATGTATTATCATCAAATTTTATAATAATTTCATTTCTTTGTTTTAAGTCCCTACAAGTATGAACTATCATTGCCCTAACAACTTATTACAACTTTCCTTGCAGTGCCAAGATTACCCAATTCATACACATGGTGGATAAGAGAGAGATGTATTGAGTTAATTTTGGACAAGGCAATCATGCCAGTCAATCCTGAATCTCCTTCACTTAAATCCTTAACTAAGAGTAAGAGTAAGGCAAAAGACAAGTCATTTGGAAAGACAAAGTAAGCTCTAAAAAGACAGAAATGCTAACACTTTCATCAGCTCCCTAAAGAGAAGAGGCCCCTTGTCCAAGTCAAATTCTTCAACCAACCAAAGAAAAAAGCCACTATAAGGAGATTAGATACATTTTCAAAAAGTGATAAAGAAGTTATAAAGCTGAAAGAAGACAAATATATGTAAATGAAGTAAGATCCTTATATATATCTACACTTTAATTTTGTAACTCTTCATTCAATGAAAAGATTTTTATCAAATGTAAATGTCATCAAAGTTTTCATATTTATAGCTCGAAACTTACAATTGTGAAAGGCAAGCAACTCATACAAGAGAAAGAGTGTTCAACTCTTCTCCCAAATATTTTACCATTTACTTTGAACTTATATTCTAGGGATGTATAGTCTAACATCTCTAAGGTATCCCTTACATCTTTAAGATTGCAATTGAAAGTGATATTTACCTCATTTTCTATAACTTGCACCTTAAGATTGAAGGTTGTGCAATCTGTATTAGAGTCCAAGGGAATCTAGATACCTGGTTTAAGTTTGTACCTCCTATAATCAAAGCCTAAAGCAAGAGTTTTTTGTGTTGTATTATAACACAGAGATAAGGATTGGGGGCATACAATACACCTCATGGTGTCGCCCTTATGGTCAACCTCTCTAGATTTCTAAAGTTTTCCTATAATGTTATCTAGTTCTACGTTTGCAAAATTTTTATTTAGCCAAGATACTTTTGTTCTTTATAAGTTTACTGTTTTGAAGCAGCCCACAAAGATATGTAACGGGATAAACCATGACAGATGTATTCTTCTTGAGATCCTTCCATCTATCATGGAATTTTGAATATCTTGATCTATTTTGAATTTAAAACTATGCATGGCTGCCTTATCAGGAACCTCCCAAATTAGAGATGAGAGACTTGGCAATGGCAAATCCTTGATATGTCCATATGTACCCTATTTAGACGGAACCACGTATTTTGCATAATATATAAAAATTCTTCTCTCACTTAAAGAACTAACTATCCCATTAGCATATATAATGTCTACAAACACTTTATGAATCGCATTGAAAGTTCCACTCAAACTCTCCACAGGTTGCCATTTAGTACTTGTTAATGAAAATATATCTACAACTAAGAATTCGATATTAATACTTGCTTAAATTTAAAAAAAATATCATATATGTTATCAACTAAGACTTACAATGTGTCTACTAGCAAACACGTTCCTTAGGAGACAAGTGCATATCCTTGGCCATGTAAACATGTTATACTTTGACTAACCACCCTTCATGCATAATTTTGAAAGCAATGATACACCCTTTCTAGTGATGTTTTATATCCTCTTTTTTTTTCTTTTGACCTTGTGAGAGCCTTTGCAAGAGGGAAATATGGTCACCCAATTGTTTATGCAAAATATTTTGGGCTCCCAATTTCCATCTACTCCTTGGCTATAGACAATACAGGAGTTTATTAAATGAGACGGGTGCCTTTTGGATGCCATACTTAGATTGAATTCGCAGAGAAAAGTGCTCACTGAGAAAGACAAATGAGAAAAGAAAGAAGCTCACGTAGAAAGATGAATGAACAAATAAGAAATACTGAAAAGACTAATGAAAATATATTGGGGGCGCCAAAAGCTTTCGACTTTCAAAAAATTAATTATTAACTTCACAAAATCTTTACCATAACGGGTTTTGTTAGATTTTATAAGTAAATAAGGACTTTAGGACTACCAAAACATGTCAGAGTTTGGATATTTTTACTAAAAGATAGGAGATAATCACAAAGTGGACTCTACTATCTCCAAAAAGGAGAAGACACGAATACCATATTCTTACACATGTGGCAAACTCTCTTTGGCCCTTTCCTTAATCTTGTGATTAACAAAAGTACATTTTTTGAAGTGTTTTTGGTCCTAATACCACAGTGGCCACAGATGACAATGCCTCAAATTATGGTTTAACCAGAATAGTATTGGCCTCAAACAATTCCCCCAATGGTGACTCAATAACAGTGGAATCCTACCCCACTGGAATCAACAACCCCAAGTCTCAATAGGAACTCTAAATCAGAACCAGAACATAGGACCCTCTAGATCAACCCAACTAGTGTATACAGTGATCACAGAAGCTCTCCAAGTCCCTATTACAAGTACTCTAAGAGGTGAAAATTTGAAGGACTACTTGTCCAATTCAATCACAAGTATCAAGAAAGAGCTTATGGATGTGATTATAGAACAGCTATAGACGCTGAAGGTGAATACCACCAATATATTCACTCCTGTAGGAGGTGGGAGAGATGTGATGCTTTCTAATATATGGTGTGGAAAATGCCATCAAGCGAGACATTTAGCCATTAAATGTGCCCGAAAACCAACCATTTCTAAGCCTTCTATTCATATTGTTTGAGGAAGAACCATACACAAGATATCTGCTCTCGGAAAGAGATATACAAAAGAAGAAAGAAAGATGAAGATGCAAGATTCAACTTGTTGGAATCCAAAATGACAATGCAATACATTGGACTATTTAGCCTAGGGAATTATGTCTTAATTTCGGTCCAAGGAGGTTTCCCTCTCAAAGTTAGAGAGAACGACAGTTAGAGATCAGAGGTGGAGTGTTACGGATATGGAGAAAAGGGTCATATCTCATCGAATCATCCAAATCTTAGAAGGTCTATGGACTTCAAGCCCTGATGTAGTCAATGCAAAGGAGAAGGCCACACTATAAAAGACTATCCAAGTCCAGCTCCTATGAAAGCTACCTTTGAGACCTAATCGAAAACCCAAGAATCTGCTTCCAATTTGGTGGAATTAGAAGTTTTTGCAATAACATGTGCAAAGAAAGGAGAACCCATAGTTCTAAAAGAGAACGTTTCCTCTGCCAAGACAGTGAAGTTTAACCTTTCTAGAGAGAAATAGAACAATGCAGCATAGAACAATGTAGTACAGAGCCCTACAAAGCCAAAAAGAGCCATAGAGATAGTTACAGAGATAGGACCAGAGATCCAGGAGATAGGGGATACTGAAGTACCTCCTCAAGGAGAAGATACACATATGTTGCTTTTCATAGAAGAAAAAGGGAAGATAAAAGTTGGTGTTGTCCCATTTCCCAGCTGATTGGAGAAGCCTATGGATCTTGTAAAAAAATATGACTCGGTCAAGGACATAGATACTTTTAAACCAAACTTAACATTCCGATAGTTGCTAATGTCATCTTGTAGATGTTGAAAGAAATTCAAAAGCATATTGAAAAGAAGAAGAGGCCTAAGGATTTTCCCTTATGTGGTAACCAAGTCCAACAGAGGCCCATAAAATGTGAAGGAAGTGCATGTGACTAATGCCTTCCTAGATTCTAGAACCCTAGAGATTGGCATATGGATTGAAGGATGCTTTATAGTAGCACATGCATTGATTGATGGAGGCTCATTAATGAACATAATGACGTATGTGACAATGAAGGATCTAGCATTGCAAAGAATGCAACCTACACAATGGTTTATCTGACTGGTAGACCAAAGTAGAGTCAAGCCTTTGGGCATTCTCCGTTACGTAAAGACAACCTCGCATGAAGAGATTATTAGCTAACATATTTGATGGTCAAAACCAAATTCCTACAGGACTTCATACCGTCCATTGATGTGGGAAGACCTTGGCTTTTTGAAGCAAGAGCAATGATGAATTGGTTCAAAGGAAACCTAACCGACAGAGGATCTAACAAGGTGTTACTGAAGTTGTATGGATAAAAAAAAGGTAATGGATCCACTTCCATCAAAGTCGTAATAGACTCTTCCAATGAAGTAATAGATGGTACATCAGGAGATGAAGAAGCTGTCAAACAAATCTTTCCCAAGAAAACAGAGACAGTTTTCATTGTAAGCCCACTACCGAAGGAAGTGAAGTCCTTATCAATGGGTGAATACCTCTTGCCTAAACCTGAATTGACTTCTAAAATTACCTCTAATAGCAAGATAGAAGCATTGATGTAGTGTTCTCCCTGCTATTACATGGTAATAGCAGAGATAGAGACATAGACAGAAGCAAAGGACATAACAAAGAGTCTATTCTTCTCTTACAGAGTCTCTACAGAGATAGAAATAGAATCTGAAACAAAGGTGATAATGTAGAAGAAGATTATGAAAGTGAGCTAGTCTATGCTAATTGCAAAAGGCAGAGATGAGAAAGAAGCTCCAGAAGCCTTAGAAGCAGAAGATCCCTTGTTGTTTGACATAATGACTATTAATGAGTTACATCATAAGCAAAGCCTCTATAAGAAATAGATTAAGAAGAATAGGCCTTTCTTTAATAGTGGCTCTTGTCGCCCAAAGTTACCCTTCCTAAGAGAAGATAATAACAATACACCTTGCCAACAACTACTAGTTTGGCAGCTTGAATGGAACACGGAAGGTTCCTACTATGTGATGTTTTTGGATGCATCCTCAGAAGATGAGTCCTCGTGCCAAGAAATAACTTATCCTCAAACCAAACCCGAAACTGCTCTAATACCCTTTTTTCTCCCTAAGGAGTGCACTAAGTCTCTATTGAAAGACGAAGTTAGTTTCAACGAATCATTAAAAGAGGAGACAACTCCCTTGAAGAAGTCATATTTATATCTAGAAGTCGTTTGTGGGACATTCATCTGCAAAGTGGAAGGAGAAAAGTAACTAACATTCATTGATGTTGAAGGGATTGAACATCACCTAAAGAATTGAAGGGGATTGATCCCATAGTATGCCAATATCACATCAATTTAGAGCCTTATGCCAAACTGTAGAGGCGAGAACAAGCTCAACCGCCACGACCCATGGACTGCTTATTGTTCAAGCGTTTCAAGTGAGCACTAATGGCTACCTCTCACATAGTCAACGTGCTATTCTTCTCTACAAGTGTAATGATCTTACCTTGATAACCGATCGAGTTGCTTCCTCTCTCAAGCACTCCGATAGCTCCATGATTCTTGATGCAAGCTCAAGTACCCTCAAGCCTCCACCTCTAAGATCCATCTTCCATAGCTGCATGCAAGAGAAGAGAAGAGAAGAGAAGAAGAGAGAAGAAGAAGACATAAGATGATGGAGAGCTTCATCTCCTTGATCTCTCACCCTCACACACTTACCCTCTCACACTCACTCTCTCACACTCCCTCCCTCAAGCACACACAAGTAAGCAAAGAGAAGAGAAGAAGGTGAGTCTCTTGTTGCCACTTACAAAAAGAATGAGCTCTCATTCATCTTTTGAACTTTATATACAAAGATGGGGAGTGCAATGCATGGATGATGGAGTCTCCGGGGTTGGTGGTTGGGGGCCTTTGTTTATACTTGAAAAGAAAAGGTGGGATGTGTTCCATTGTTGTGTGGTGCATTGTGTGCATGCTAGTGAAACCGGGGCAAGCCTGGGCATTGCCACTCATGTGAGGACTTAGTTTGTGCATAAGGAAAGTGTAGTGTGTAGCTTAGGGTGACATGTCTAACCATAGGCAAGTGTTTCCTCCCTAGGTGTGTCCTACCCTTGATGTGCCCTAAGCATGATCAAAATGAGGCTAGGGGATTAGGAACGGAGCTGATCTACTAGGGCCACCGGATCACCTAACTTGAGGACACCTAGGTGCAGTGACTTGTGGTGGATGTGCAATTTATGGTGGCGACTTGTGATATCTTTTCATTTTGCTCTTGTCCTCTTTGTTTCTCTCTCTCTCTCTCTCTCTCTCTCTCTCTCTCTCTCTCTCTCTCTCTCTCTCTCTTTTCTCCTTTTAAAAAATAATAAAAATAAGAAAGTTACATAGTCATGACAAAAGTTTAATCTTTGTCATTGGAGTGAGGTGGAAAAGGGAGACTTGATAGATTTATTAAGGAATTGGTGGCTTTGGAGATACCCCTTGAGGTTTAGGCGGACTTGAAGGGTGGTGGTGGAGAGGAATGGATGATTGGAGTGGGTGAAGCGGCTATCATTCATGCCCTCTAGAAGAGCTAAGAAAAATGAGGACAATAGAGCAGTTTGCATCATTATCGAGCCATCATGCAACTATCTATAGCGTTAGGATCAAAATTGAATACTGGGAGGCCATGCTCCTATGGGTTGGGATCTTGCCTAAGGAGTATCCTAAGCAATCTAAGGTAGTTACAAGTAGTAATAAATGCGAGATCATGACATGAAGAGAATTCGTTCATGAATTGGATTAGGGTATCATACAAGTTTTTTGATGTGAAGATGATGGCATTTTCATACGTAGTACAATGAGAGTTATAGATTATAGGGAAGACATAGTGGCCGTGGATATTAGAGTCAAAATCCATGCCGACCCTTCAAGGGTAGGGCATGAAGGTTGGGTCATTCTGCTCAAAGGGTTGAGCATTGCAAAAGGCCATCCAAGTGTCTAGGTTGGTGTCACAGACCCTTCTTCTCTAGGTAGGTTGGCATTCGTAGCCAGGCACGGACTTTGGTACTTCAAAAACTTTATTTTGCCAAAATTTGGCATCTTCAGTGGCCCATAAAGTGGGGTTCTATGCTCTCTCCTCCATCCACTTTTGCTCAAGCCTGTCTCCGATGTTAATCGCCTCCTCCACCACCATGATGATGAGTAAAACCTTGCACAGGGCGGCGAGGAATTGGAAGTTAAGGTTGAAGGTGCTCTTGGCTGTTTCTTGCCTCTTCCATATTACAAGGTCAGTGTGGAAGCTTGCTGGGGTTTCCTCCGCACATGGTGGATAGGTGCCTGGGGTGCCCTCGCTCCCGTGTCATTCCATTTTCTCCTTGTCTCCTCCACCATTTGTTTCCTTCTTTCTCTCAGTGCCACCTTTCTTTCTACGGAGGTGTGTGTGTATTATTGCTCTTCAGGTTGCAGGGAGGGAGGCGATGGGACTAGCTCCTCTTTGTGTGATTCCATTCCAAAGTTTTCATCCATTTCTCTCTCATGGCTTAGCCCCTTTTGTTCTTCTTCAATGAACCCAAGTGCGTCAACTTCCTGTGAGGTTAGGCCTACCAATAGGAGAAAATGACATTGCTCTTCCAGGCTTGGACCACCTCCACTAGGTTGTGGCGGTGTAGGTAGTCCTGCTTTCAGTGCTCTACGAGCCAATCCCAGTTTCTTTTTAATTGTTTGTATGGACTCTCCTTCCTCTATCTAAGTGACATCTACTAGGGTGTCCAGGAAAGTGTGTTGTTGGGCTTGGAAACTCACTTGGGCAGTTGTCACTCTGCTTTAAGCAAATATCCTTTCTTTTTCGGCTTGAGCAAGATAGCGTGCCAAGGATTTGACTCTTTTCTCATTTTGGCTAGCCCATTCTTCTACCCTCTTGTTCATCTCTTCCAAGCCCTCACCTTACCTTGTGACAGGGCCACTATCAATGGCTCTTGCCTTTTTCATTTTTGCACAAGTTTTTTCTTTTGTAAGGCATTCAATCTTCTTTTCTAGGGTTGCTTGTTCCTCCCTTTGTCTTTGCATTCCACGCTCTGCTTGTTCTTTATCTTTTTTTTGTTCTTCTTGCTCTTGTACTCTCTTTACTTCCAAATGTGATGAACTCTTCCATGCTCTCCTAGAGTTTTCTCATTTGTGTCTCGAGCTCCACTTGCTATAGAACCAAGAATTTTTTGTATTCCCTTTGCATTATGACCAACTCCTGGTTCTCTTCCTCCAATCTTTTTCGCCATCGTTCTTCATCGTCTTCCTTGGCCCCTCAAGTCTACTTTTAGCGAGTGGATTTCTTTTTGTTGCAAGGCCAGTTGGCAGGTCTTCTCTAACTGGAAGGTATTTGACATTTTATTTTTTGTTTCTAGCTTTGTCACAGCCACTCTCTTCTCCTCCTTTGCCCTTTCTAATTGAGCGTAGAGCTCCCTGACATGCTTGTCCTGGTCAGTAGGCTGTAGCTTCGTGGTGATAGCATCTATTCTTGGTTGCTTGGGCCCCTGTTGAGATTAGATGTTTACATCAACCAATCTTTTCACTCCTGTCATTGGGGTTCCTGCACTAGATCCTTATCGACCAAGAACTGCACCCATGCCATGCCATAAGGTTGCTGGAGTCCATTGTGGCTAGGGTGCCTGACATTGCTGTGATGGTTGGGGTATTGGGCAAGAGGGTAGATGGGGTCGGGTGGAGTGCGGCTTTGCCCTTTCCTTCAGGGACGAGCGGAGGCAAGTCTTCTGATGCTTGGGCATTGGTTGACCTGTCCTGCCAAGGCTGGCTCATTGCTGCTAGCTCCTCCTGCCTACACTATTGTTCTATGGACATGTGCACAGCTTGTGCCAAGTCCTCGTCTTCTTTCCTTCTGAACTCCTCTTATTCAGTAGCTTTTCTCCTTCTCTCTTCCTTGGCTCTTTTTTATTGAGCCTTGGCTTTAAGTAGGTCCACTTTCTCTTTCCTCTTCCTATCTTCCTCCTACTTCTTCTTTGTTGTTTTCTTCTTAGGCATCTTCACCTTCTTGCATGATTGAGTTTTTTGCTCGCCCTCTTCTTCACTAATCGTCCTCTCACTTGATGGTTCTTTGTCATGACAAGGAGGTGACCTCTCAAGCATTTTATATGATCCCTCTTCTCTGTTTATGCCTCAAGACTTCTCCATATCCTATGAATGAGGCCTTGGTTGAGGGTTTCTTCTTGTCAGTTCCCTTTGATGCTGGGGATTCTCCACCCACCGGTCTGCTTCCAAGGTCAAGTGTCTTGGCTGATTGGTTTATGGTTTTCCTGACATAGACATTCCAATCCACTTCATGCAACAAATGAACAGCCACACTCTCCAGAACTGGCATGCTGATCCAATGCATAAGCGAATTGTATCTTAGGCTGGAGAAGAGGGTGTGGATCACCTTTGCTTGCAATCTGACCTCCGCATCAGAAATTTCTTGGATACTTATGCCATCATTTGTTAAGACACTTTCCTTCTTTATCCCCAGCATGGCATAGACATTTCTTTTATGCCTCTTCTCCACCTTCGATTCCAACCCCAATGCCTTCTCCACTAAGGCCTTGCTTATACAATGAAATGAGACACTACTTGATTGCCTGCTCTTGGGATATATCTTGGTTGCAATTAACTCTTGAGCTGATTCGAAAGCCTTAACAAATACAAATTCCAACTCCTCCCAAGAGCAAGGGAGTTTTTGTACTTTTGTTGCTATAGGTTCTTCCAAGAGGCTTAAGTCTAGTTGATCATAGTTTTTGGCCAAGGTCATGAAAGTAGCATCTAAGAGTCGGAGGCTAGTAACCAAGTTGTCCCATGTATTTTCAGTTAAGTCCATCGACAAGGTTAGAATTGATTGTCACTCATAAGAGGGTTGAAGATTGGTGGGTCGTTGAGGCTTAATAGGACTAGAGAGTTCATTAGCTAATAGTCGCAGTTTGGGTTGCTCTTTAGGCTGGAGCTTGGCCTCACATTCGATGGGTTTGGAGGTATTTGCAGTTTTTGTGCTACTGAATGCATTTGAGATCTGAGGGGTATCATCATTATTAGAGCTAGGCATTTTGCTAGTAGCAAGCTACGATTTTGGACTATAGATTGGTTTAGACCCTACTGAGTTACACTTTGGAGGTTCTATGGACTTAGTGGCTTGATTCTCTTGTGTTGTGAGTGTCTCTGGCATAATGTTTCATGTGGTCAATCTTGAGGGTGGAATTTGAGTAGGGCCTTTGGTTGTTTTGGCTTTTGGTAGCCAAATCCAAGTGTTACTTGCACAGTAGCCTTGCGTGTGTAATAAGGCCTTAGGGACCCATTATGGCTTGATCGTACATTGATGTTTATAGTTTTGTCTTGCCTTCCTAAGTTTCAAGTGCGGATCATTAGCCTGGCGAGGCCGTGGGTTTCTATTCCTAGGTTGCACTCTCTATTTAGGTACTCTTTTGAATTGGGGTTCATGGGCATTAGCATTGGTTCCAGTGGGTTGCTGGCATCGAGGTTTGGTAGATTGTGACAAGTCATGACCTCCCTCCTTAGTCTTGACAATGGGTTCTTCTACAGGTGACTTCGCGGTCTTGAAAAGAGTCGACCGCCCTTGTTGAAAGTTGTGACAATGCGAACGTTTCCCTTGCATTGCTAGGTGGATACGCTGCAACTAATAGTCGACATTGCAATGATTTTTCTTCTTGAAAGTTAGTCCTAACAGTGATTCTGTGCCTACATTCTTAGTGTTGGGTAACACATAGAAAATATATGCATGCTTTCAGACTCGATAGAAATAACAACCTTGTACTTTCTTAATAGCGTGTAGGGTTGGCCTCCATATAAGGGGTGAGATTAGCATTAGTGGGATGCAACTGCGGTTTGCCAATTTTGGGTCCAATTGTCATGAGTTAAGATATTAAAATCAGGTCCCTCATCGATCAATGCATTGATGGTGCATGTGTTTTTAGCAGTGATTGTCAAGCGTAGGTAAGGTAGTGGTACTGCGTTCTCATCCTCACCATTCACCTCAACGATAGCAACTACTTGTACATGGATAGGGGGTGCTAGCATTGGGGGCTCATGTAATGGGTGTATGGGAGGGAAATACTTATTTATGTGGCTGCCATTAAAGAAGCCTATGCCCTCACCTTCTAGGGTTTCTAGTTTGATGTTGCTAGTTTGGCTAATGGTTCAAACCTTAAAAGGTCCTAGCCCCCAAAACTTTAGCTTTTGCTTATGTCCTTTGACTAAGTATAGCAGTACTAAGTCATCCTGTTCGAAACTGCACTACTTGGCATGCTTGTCAAACTAGCTTTTGCATCTTGCCTTCTTGCATATGAGCACATGGGTGGGTAGATGCCAAGTCTCTATTAAGCATTCGAGTTCAATCAAGTGTTCTGTCCATGTCCCCTTCCCATCCCATCTCTCTTGAAGGACAATCTTGAGGCTTGGTACGGAGAATTCCAAGGGAAGGATTGCCTCTGTACCATATGTCAATCTACAGGGGGTTTATCCTATAGCCATCTTGTAAGCCATGCAGTAGGCCCACAAAGGCTGCCATCAATTTGTTATCCTAATCACTGCATGAACCAAAGATGACGTTTACTAGGATTTTATTTGTTGATTCAGCTTGATCGTTTGCATGTGTGTAATAAGGTGAGGATTTCTGATGGATGATTAGGAAGGAGAACAGGAGGTCAGCTATTACTTCAATGATGAAGTGTGTGCCTTGGTCGCTGACTAGTTTGATGGGGCAACAGAATTGTGGCATCACTTGCTCCCATAGGAACTTAATAGTGGTTCTAGTGTCATTCTTTCCCATAGCTCGTGCTTTTTCCCATTTGGTTAGATAGTCGTCGGTGGCCACAATTATGTATTTAGCTTGTGAATATTGTGCCACGAGACTAATGGGTCCGATGAAGTCAATCCCCCATTTCTCAAAAGGTTGTCGTGTGATAATTGGGATTAGCTCCATACGATCTCTATGGATATGAACTTTAGTTTGTTGGCACTCATCACAATGCTTCATGAATCGCGTCACATCTCAGAAGAGGGTAGGCCACCATAGCTAGGGCTGCAACACTTTGCGAGCCATCGTGTCTCCACTGAAATGTCCTCCTACGATTCCAACGTGTGCCTCTCTCAGTACATCATGCATCTCATGCTCACACACGCATTTGTGCAGTAACCCATCTTGTCCTAGCATGTAAAGCTGGCCAACGAATAAGGTTGGATTTTCAAGAGAAGTTTCCTAAGTTTAGCCTTTTCTATCGATAGTTTCAGTAGTCCATGTTCAAGCATTTGAACTATGTAAACTGCCCAATATGGCATCATATAAACTCTAAACAAATCTTTTTCACTAGATAAGTGGAATAGATGCACGTCTAGTAGTTCATCCACAATGCCTTGTCTAGTTGCTTCTCCCGTGGGGATGCGAGATAGATGGTTAGCCATGTAATGGTGTTTTCCCTTATGCACCATCACTGAGAAATCAAACTCCAAAAGTAGAAGACATTTAGCAATGCATCCTATAGCGCATGGTTTGTTAACCAAGTACAACAAGGCTTGATGGTCAACAAAGAAAGTAAAAGTCGTAGCCATAAGATAATGTCGAAATTTCTTTACGGCAAACACCATGGCCAAGCCCTCTTGCTCCATGGTCGAGTAATTCATTTCTATCTTAGTGAGTTGTCTCCTAGTAAAGCTCACCGGATAGTCCATATTATATTCATGAGGTTGGCACAACATAGCTCCTACAGCAAAATTTCAAAGCGTTGATGTGCAAGTGAAACGTGTGTCCAATCTAGGGCTTGTAGTATTGGTGCTGTGGTTAGAGCCTTTTTTAGTTCCTCATATGCGCATTGGCATTTTTCGGTCCATTCGCTTGTATGGAGGTCTAGCAATCAATGCATAGTTTAACACAAACGGTTGATAATACCTTGTATGGCCTAAAAAGTACCGAATACCCTTGTAATTAGTTGGGGGTGGAAGATTGATAATGACCTTGATTTTTGAGAAATATGTGGCAATGCCATTCTTTGACACCATGTGTCCTAGGATACATCCATGCTTCACCCAGAACTGGCACTTCAAGGGGTTCAATGAGAGGCGATATAGCCAACATCATTGTAAGACCACTCGAAGCCTATCTAAGTATTCTCGCCACGTAGAGTGAATGCACAAGTCATCCACAAAGAGCTCTAACTCCTTCCTCAACATGTCTTTGAATATTGTACACATCAGTCTTTGAAAAGTGGCTGGCACATTAGTCAATTCAAAAGGCATGGCTATGTAGACAAAGACTCTCCCATTCAGTGGTGAATGCAGTCTTATGCCTATTGTTAGGATGCACTTGCACCTGATTGTATCTAGAGAGACCATCCAGAAAACTATAGGTTTCTTTGCCAACTACTCTCTTGAGCATGTGCTCAGTGCACGGTAGTGGGTAGTTATCTCTCTTCATTGCTATGTTTACCTTCTTGTAATTGACACACACTCTAATCTTCCCATTCTTCTTTAGGATGATGATTATGGGTGAGATCTATTTCGGGTATTCAATTTTGTAGATGAATCCCACTCTTATCAAATTTTCAAATTTTTCCTTAACAACGTGAGCATGCTTTAGATTCATGGGATACGGTTGCTGCTTGGCAACCATTGCGTAAGGTGTCATGGGTATGTTGTGAGTCACCACACTCGGATTTACCCCTTTGAGTTCCTCTAGGGACCAAACAAAGACGTCTATATACTCCTACAAGAGAGTAACGAGACTTGCTTCATCTTGCTCAGCCAAGTCATGTGCTATAAAGACAGGTCGTGGGGTCTCCCCTTCCTTAGCTAAATTGACCTCTTTGACCTTGGCGGGTCCATCGATTGGTTTGCTTGGTTGCCCCTATCGTTTGGTTCCCAGCAAGATAACCACCCTATCTCCCTTTTTGAACTTTGTGAATCATTTTGGCAGGTCTTACGATTTTCATTGTTCGTATGTCTGCATTTCTTTGCTCCGTGCCTATCGTTCCTTCTTTAACCATCGACCTCACAGGTGGACGGATAGGTCCCCCTTAGTGCATCTAGTCTTGGAGACTTAGGTATTTTATGGTCACTATCTGAGCTGACTTATGATTCAAAATTGAATGTTCCTTCTTCGCTAGAAGATCGCTAGAAGAGGAGCTCTCTCTTGGTGGTCGTAGCTCAAAAGGTGAGTCCATTCATAGTAGTGGTGCGTTGCTCCGTTGGGCTAGGCATACTTGCTCATAGTCGATTGCACCAATCTGCTCTAACCAAGTTCAATTGTAGTCTGTGAATTTGACTCCTTTCTCTATTCTAAGTGCCCTCTGCTTGCGTGGTATGGGGTCTACTTGTATTTGTTCGGTTTTATGACCCCCATTGTTGTACTCTAGAGTATCAATTTCCCTTTCACTCTCATCACTAAAGAAACAATAGTCCTCGTATTTGTTGTCAAAGTTGTCTTTGTCCAGCTGCTCCTTATTCTCTTGGTTTTGAAAATTCTCTTCTTGTTGGTCGAGGAGAATAGCCCAATTGTATCTCAAGTTTAAATTGTGTATCTTGGACCATCGCCATTCAGGCTCGTCCAAGAGGTCTTGGAGTAGTTTAAGATTCATTGCTAGATTGCTATCAACTTGTCGCTCAAGTACCCTAGAATATCCAAGAGCTCTCGTCTATTGTTTGGGATTCGGAATGCAACTTGATTGGGTCTTCCACGTAGGCTCTTAGTCATCACGCAGAGACTAGCATTGAAGGTATGTCCTTGAGCTTGTTAGTTTCCTTGATGGCTTGTCCGTACTCCTCAGTATTTGAGAATGGTAGGTCAATGGTAGCAAGGACATCCATCCAGTCTCGCTTGTCCTCAGGGCATGGGATATACTTGGTAAGGGCCCCATAAGATCCCCTAGTCTATCTGTCGCCCTTCAGCATGGTGGAGATGGCATCTAGGTTGATGTCCTTGAGCTTGTTAGTTGCCTTGATGGCTTGTCCGTACTCCTTAGTATCTAAGAAATGTTAGGTCGATGGTAGCAAGGACATGTATCCAATCTCACTTGTCCTCAGGGCATGGGATATACTTGGTAAGGGCCCCATAGGATCCCCTAGTCTATCCATCTCCCTTCAGCATGGTGGAGATGGTATCTAGGTCAACTGGCGCAGTCTTTAAAGTATCTACCTCTACTCTTACAACTTCTCTTTGATTACCTAAGAAGATAAGACCATTGCCCCAATCTTCTACGACTCTCGCATTGCGCATCCGGGGTCAGCCTAGCCCTATAGTAGTCCACTCCCTTCATGGCTATGAAGTTAATAAAGAATTGGATTCCTGCGATCTTTATTGGCTAATTTTTCAACACTTGGAATGGTTTCACCTTCATTCCATTTGCTAGTGTGACGTTAAACCTAGCAATCTCGACCGGTGGGTTACCCCAAGTTTGGAGTACCGTATGCCTTAGCACACTCACTCCTATCCTTGTGTCCACGATCCCCTTTTTGGTGACGTCTCCAGGTGCTAAGATTGGTAGGACTGCATGTGTTTCCGTGCTCTTCCAAAAGGTATTGACGTATAGGGATTTAGGCATGAAATGCAGTGTTAGACTCGATATTTGAGTTTCTGCGGCATGCTCAGGTAAATATGTGGTAATTTTCTCGTTTGGTTCTTCAACCCACTATTTTAGCTCTAACCGTAGTGTTGGATGTTGCCTAAGTAGGTCACCTAAGCATAGAGTTATAGGAGTGGTCACTAGTGTATTGAGGAGGTTGTTAGTTGCTTGCCTCTCTCCTAAGTCTGCGGTTCTTGGCCAATGGCCTTGATTGGTTTTGTGGCACAGAGCATTTAGACTTTGCCTAGGTGGTTGAGCTTGTGGTGTTGTTGCCTCCCTTGATCTTGGTTGTGGGAGAGAGATAGGCATGCTTATGCTTGAGAGATCATCAATCTCGTCCTTCAATATAGGCTCAGTGTCCTTCAAGTGCTCTTGGGCCTCCTTCACTCATTCTTTTACCTTCTTGATGGCTTCAAGTTGGTGCTTCAGGCTCTCAGGTAATCCCTGAACCTAGCACTTTCCTTTTCAGTCATCCGAGAAGCCGACATTTCTTCTTCTATGTCAATGACTTTCCCTCCAACTGGCAGTATCGTGGCACTTTGGGTTTTGAGGGCGACCTTAGCATCTAGTCTCCTCTTCCTTCATCTCTGACTCTTCTTTCCAACTAAGGTTACATCAAGGTTGCTAGACCCTGGCAATGATATGCTAGCCTGCTTCGTCTGCGCATGGGTCATAACATGCAATGGGATAGGTGTGGCCTCCCCATGGAGTGTCTTGACACCGAACAATCCCATGGCACTGATGGTTCATTTGCCAAGCTAGAGCATTGCCTCCGCCTAGGAAAATTGACAAAGAGATGAGTGATTTCATACTCAACGCATCTCAGGTCTACCTTGTCTCTATTTGCTTTCTCCCTCCCTCTTAGGGGTGTGCGAAGAAATATGTCCAGGGTGCTCGCAAGTCTGGGTTTTCCCTCCTAAGACTCTGCCTCTCCCTCTACCTAACGCCATCAGTGGTATTGGTCGATAGTCCAAGAGGATAGCATTGCCTTCCTCATTATATGACACGTATGGATTTACGTAAGGCTCAGCCCACATAGTAGATTGGAGTATCACTAGGTGGATGGGTCACATAGGGTCCAGGCAGTATAGGAATACCTTTAGGATTTATTTCCATCCTAGGGATGGTTGGTTTAGCGCCATTAGGTGCCGAGAGAGCCAATGGGTTTCCTCTTCAAAAGAAGTTCAGTGGCCTATTCGCAAGTTAGGGTTGACCGTAAGGCTATGGGTATGGGAGCCTTCGAGGTAATCGACAATGCATGGTGTCATGATTGAACCTAGCACAATTAGCACACGATCATGACCTAGGGTCCTAATACTTGGCTGGCAAGTGGTTTCTCTGACAATGCACACATCGGGTGTGTGGACACGTTGGCCGCCTCATCATCTCTTGCAATTTTGCTATGTCCATCCTAATCTCCACTAACTCTTGTCACGAATCACTTCCCTTCCCTTTTTCCTGAGTGCTTGGGTGTGCTATCTCACTTGGCATTGAGGCTCTCTCAAAACTCCTAGCACTGGGCTCTTCTTGATTCGAGTCTCTCGAGCCTCTTTCCTTGAGCTGGTCATCCACTTTGATAGCTTCTTCAAAGACCCTTGCTAGTGCATCTCGCTACAAGCTGGAGTTGCCAGCTAAGGCTTTGCAGAGCTCTTCACTTCATATCCCATGGATGAATACTGTGGATACCACCCTTTCGATTGGTTTCTTGCACATGGGAATTCTCTTGAAGAGGCTTCCCACATGGGTCACATAATCTCAAATATCCTCTTTCTCTTTGTGCTTGACACGTTCATGAGTCGCACCATCAGGTTATCAAAGTATCCAGGTTTGGAAAATCTCTTAATGAAGAGATATTTCAAGCCATTGAAATCAGCACACTCCGTAGCATCTAGACTTGTATACCAGGTCGACCCTTGCCGCCTAAGCATAGTTCGAAGGCTTGGAAACATTGAGTAGGGTCAGTGAGGCCGTTGGCCTTACAGACATGCTCAAATTGCTCCACAAAGCTGTAAGGGTCATTGGTTGCTTGGTATTTGTCCAGTTGCTTTGCTACCATGGGGATTTTCGATTGGCTCTTAGAGCCTTGGTTGACTCCCAACCCTGTCAGTAGCAATGTTGCCAATGCTATAGCACTTTGTTCTGCGGTCGTACTATCTAGCAACCACTTCGTCGAGAGCTCGCTCTGCATGAGGTCTTCTTCTAGCACTTTCTTGCTCTTTGACCGATTTCTCTCTTTGACCGATTTTTGTTTGCCAAGGCTAGCACTCTCTAGATCTCTCACATTTCTAAGCTCCACACAAGTTCCTAGTTTGCTGATCCTGGTTGTATGCTGCTAGGCCTTGCAAAACCATGCAGGCTAGCTTCCTTTCCTCCTCGAGGTTTGCTATGATGTTCTCTACTGGTCTACCGCAGTGTTCTAACAGGGTTTGAGCATCGTATTTATTCACTAACTGCTGGACACCTTTAGGAAAGTCTCCTAGGTTAAGCTTCTTGTTGCTTCTACGGCCTGAGTTGCCCTCTTCCATACCTAGGACTTCCTGTTCTACCAAGTTGTCGATCAAGTTGATAAGGCTGGGTAGATCCACTTCCACGATATTTTCTATCCTTGTTGCGTTCAAATTTCTGGATGTATTATTTGCTAGGTCCTACTTTTGGGGATTCACTCACCCTTCTATGTCTATGGGTCTCCTCTTACTAGTGGATTCCTTTAAGATCTTAAGTCTAGGTGCATTCCTTGTTAATTACAACCAGTCCTCAGCTTACCCTCACTCTGTGCATGTGTGTGTGTGTGTGCTCTTTTCTATGCATTGTGCGAAATCAAGCTTTTAGCTCTTCTCAATTGTGCTTTATGGGCTAGTAATCAGAGTGAGTGGGAAAACAAGTGCCTCAACGATTCTAGCACTTGGTTTTTGGCCGTCCCCCGCTGGTAGGGTTCTCTGCTATTCCCTCCACTCAATGTTGCTGTTAGACTCCACTCAATGTTGCTGTTAGACTAGATTGCTAGATGGTTGACTAGCATCACCTCTATGTCCGAGTCTCACTGATTCCTTTGTTCCTTGTGCCAGAAAGTCTTCTCAAGCATTTGTATGGTCTTCGAATGTTAGAACGACCGGTGTCTAGGTGGTCAATCCAATTTTTAAAAAATTCTATAAAAATCACACTTGGCCCAACATGTCGGAATTGCAAGGGCCGAGTGTTTGATTCAGATGCGGCGAATGCTGGGCATCCGAGTCGAGTGGGCCGAGTGGCCAAATGGAAGTGGGTTTTGGGCCAAATACGGGACAAATTCAACGTGTCCGAGTCGAGTGGGCCGAGGGCCCAGTTCCCAACTGTCTAAGTTGAGTGGACCAAATGGCTGAATGGGAGTCAACCCAAAATCACCGTCACTCGAACGGGCCTAACATGATGCGTTTTTTCTAAATTGACACTAAATTCGCCATGCCAAGCAATTGTGGCCTTCATACTAGTCAAGCACCTCCAGATCCTACCTATGTATGAAGGTGCTTGTCGGTCTCAACCCCTTTCAACTCTCCTTCCTCTCATTTTTCCCAAATCTATGTTCTATTTGGCTTGTTTTACAACAACAAACCCTACACTTTTCCAACTGATTTTCTAACTTTAACCTACCCTAAATGCAATAAGAATCGAAAGAAAAGTACTGAACTAATTCTCCTACTAAACTAACCATCAAAGACCAAAAACACTTTCTTGTAGCACGGATTAAAGACCC
Organism: Lygodium microphyllum; assembly: GCF_053477565.2. NCBI lineage: Eukaryota > Viridiplantae > Streptophyta > Polypodiopsida > Schizaeales > Lygodiaceae > Lygodium > Lygodium microphyllum. The sequence continues at coordinate 29,045,534 of NC_141139.1, forward strand.
AAAACCTCCTGTTTATCTCAAGCTCTGGTTCGGGGATGAAACCCTTACTTTGATGCTCGATTTGAAATGGGCAAGCACTCAAGCTTGAATCCATGGTCTAGGCAATGAAATCAAAATGTAGAGGTGAGCACAAGCTCAACCGCCAAGACCCACGGACTGCTTATTGTTTAAGAGTTTCAAGCGAGCACTAATGGCTACCTCTTACATAACCAATGCACTATCCTTCTCTATGAGTGTAGTGAGCTTACCCCTTGATGCCCAATCGAGTTGCTTCCTCTCTCAAGCACTCTGATAGCTCCACAATTCTTGATGCAAGGTCAAGCATCTTCAAGTCTCCACCTCTAAGCTCCATCCTCCATAGCCGCACGTGAGAGAAGAGAAGAGAAGAGAGGAGAGGAGAGGAGAGGAGAGGAGAGGAGAGGAGAGCAGAGCTTCATCTCCTTGATCCCTCACCCTCACACACTCACTCCCTCACACTCTTACACTCCCTCCCTCAAGCACACACAAGCAAGCAAAGATAATTTCCACCTTGTTCGTTTGAGGGTTAACACAAACCTATGAGATAAAGATAGAGGCATATGAATCCAAATTACTCTATCCTAGTGAAGGCCAAATCATTGAAGCTCCTTGAAATTGAGTTCATCTATCTAGTGGCTAATAGTAAATGGGTTTCGCCCATTGCGGTAGTACCCAAGAAGAATGGAAAGCTCTAAATATGTGTGGATTTCTAAACGATGAATTCTAGGACAAAGAATGATAATTTTCCTATCCCTTTCATAGACCAACTATTGGACATACTGGCAGGCTATGAGCTCTATTCCCTCTTGGATGGATTCAATAGATATAATCAAGTCCAAATTGTAGAAGAATATCAATATTAAAAAACTTTCACAACATAATGGAGAACCTATGCTTACAGAGTGATGTTGTTTGGGCTCTGTAATACTCTTGCTACCTTCCAATGAGTGATGATGGCTGCATTCTAGAACCATCTGTATGAATACATTGAGATGTACCTCGATGACTTTGGCATCCATAGCCTAATCTATAAGCATTGGGAATACCTAGAATAATGCTTTGACAAATGTCGAGAGAATTACACAAGCCGAAAAGTAACTGACAAAGAAGGAAACTACACAGTGATGAAGCTTGAGTGCCTAGCAATGGTGTTTGCCTTGGAGAAGTTCCGACACTATCTATTGTCGATGCACTTCAAATTCTACATGGACCATGAAGCCTTGTCCTTCTTGATGAACAAGGCCGATGTGAAGGGAAGAATGATAAGATGGCTACTTCTATTTCAAGAGTTTGGCTTTGAAGTGGTTACCCGGTCACTCTCATGTTCTGGCCAATGACCTGCTATCGTTGGCGAATCCCTCAAAGTGATGGTGAAGAAGAGCAAGATGATCTAGACCTTCCTGATGCTTCCTTGTTTCTAGTCGAAACAGTTACTCCATGTTACGCAGACATAGCCAACCTCCTAGCAACCCAATAATATCCCCTCTGGCATCTTGAACCATGATAAGAAGAAGATTCTATTGGAATCATCCCCCCTATACCTTATTAGGAGGTGCTCAGTATAAGAAAGGTAAGAGCAAGGTCCTGCAAAGATGTGTTGCAGGAGACAAGATTAGCATAGTATTAAAAGCATGCCATGACGAGCCCTATGGCAGACACTTTGCAAGAGAAGCGACAGCCAAAAAGGCCTTATTTGCAAGATATTGGTTGGCCGACCCTCCACAAGGATGCCTATGAGTACTACAAACATTGTGATGCCTGTCAGTGAATGGAAAAGCCTTCTAAATCTAGCGCTATGCCCTTGCAACCTATCCTTATAACCAAGTGGGATGATGGCAACAACGTGGCCCTATTCCTGTACGAGAACATCATCACCCATTTTCGCAATCCCCTAGAGTTCATCAATGGGACCGAGGTACTCACTTTCTTAACAAGATCATGGAAGAATTGATAGCACTGACTGTACAAGATCTATCATCGTAAGTCCACATCCTATTACCCCAGAGCCAATGGCCAAGTCGAAGTTACCAATCACATGCTCTGCTTGATCCTAACAAGAATGATAGTTGCACATCATCGTGATTGGGATGATCCACTTACAAAGGCCCTTTGGGCATACAAAACCTTCCATAAGGTTACTACATGACAAACCACTTTCCAGTTGGTGTATGGAAGAAGCCATCTTTTTTGTTGAACTCGAGCTACCCTCTCTACATGTGGCTATCAAGGAACTCTTGGGAGATGGCGAGTCACTACAATATCATCTCTTACACTTGGAATGTATAGATGAGACTTGTAGGATGGCCCTACAGTGCATTTAAGCCACGCAAGCTCGCAAAAAGACCTATCATGACAGCTTCATCAAGCATAAGGAGTTCAAGGAAGGCGATTAGTCCTAGCCTATGATTTGAGATTTGGCAAGTTTCCAAGAAAGTGTCAACAACACTAGATGGTCCCTTATAAGATACTTGCTGTCAATCCTAATATCTTGGTCCAAGTCTAGATAGTCGATGCTTCAGATGATCCCTTTCTTATTAATGGCTATCGCCTCAAGAAGTATTACACTCCTTGGGGATCCTAACAATCATTGTCGATAGCTTCCTTGTTCCTTGCATGATGGTTGATACGGCTTTACCTAATGCTCCTGGTTATAACCCTCTTGATGATCCTGATGATGTGGTTTCGCTCTAATAGCCCTTCTCACAACCACCTTCCCCTCCTCCTTGGCTTCCTTTCCATATGATGCATCACCAATGGCAAGGATTGTTCTAATAGATGGCGTTCATGCCATTCTCCTCTTCCAACAAATGAGAAAAAAAAACAAAATAAAAATATATGGATCATGGAAGAAAAGGACTTTGGTCCCTATCATGTCGATCTATTTTTTGAGAAAATATGAAAACACCCTCGGGAGTAGGAAAAAATAAATGAAAAGAAACAATAATAATAATAATAAAGAATAAAATTATTGTCAGAGAAAAGGAAAAAATTCCATATCATAACAGGCCTCGTTCCAAGAAAAGGTGGCACACACCCTTGGACTTGGATGGGAAGCTAGCTATGGAAAAGGTGATAACACTCTGCAATCCAGGACAATCGAATCTCTAGCAAAACTCTCACAAAACAAGTTTTCGAGTCACCTCCCTTAGTGTGCTGGATCGTGTAACCTCATCAGTGCCTCTAATTCCTACAATAGACTAAGTTTTCAACATGCAATTCAAGTATCGACTTTGTTGGCTACCTCCCTAGATATGCCTCTTGATCAATTGATCCAAGTGACATTAGCAACGTGCTGATGCTGATCTTCATTGACAAGCCTTGAGCGATGTGAGATTTCATTCTAGCTGGATGGGTATGGGAGTATGGGCTGCCCTCTGTATCTATCAACAGGAGTGTGAGACAGAGGGTGGGGTGAGTGACTAGTCCTTGCTCACCGTTATATCCAACAGAGCAGTGAGATGTGTGAATGGAGAGTTGCACGCACACGATGGGCCTCTCAATGCACAAAGCACAAAAATGTTCCTATGCACGGCACTATGAGATTTCCTAGCCTTCCTTCTTGCATCGTAGGCCAACAAATGGTGGGACGCACAATTGCACCATCAAATTTCCACAAGGTATACATGCTCTGCATAAGTGATAGTGAGGATAATATCAATGCGTTTCAAGAATTGGTTGCCCTCTTGTATCTATCAGCAGAGCATGAGACAAAGGGGGGGTTGAGCGTGATTGATGTCTCCTCAAACAATTATTGAGAGGTGTGGATTGAGGGATGTTACGATACTTGGCGTAAGATATGTTCTTGTTTTCCTATGCACATACTAGATGGGTCTTTGCCATCACCCTAGGATACATCACCCTGTTTTGTACAACTACACTACACAGCTTTGTGGCCTTCCTGCTTGCACCTATGCCAGACGAGATTGGATGCACTAATGCATTATCAACTATGCACACTCGCATACTCCCTCTGAACTATCTCCTTTGTTGATTTCCAAGCCAGGTGTGAGATTGGGTATCCATCATTATTCAATTACGTAATGTACACTATGAGGTGAGTGCCTGTTATTTCATTCCATTTTAATGACGGTGAGTTGAGTGCAAACAAAAGTTGCCTTACTATATGCTACTATGTGGTCCCTGCCATGCTGGATATGTATTGTGAAGACACTTTGGTACCTCTTGCAATGAACTGCGACACAACACGTAACATCGACAATCAACTTCAATTCTCGGCAACATAGGCTAAGATTTTCTAACCTTACACCTTATATTTCTCAATGTCAGTCATGTTTTAAATGTGGAGACATCAATAATTATTCTAATGTGTGGTCTTAGATCCTTGTTGCTCGGTTCACCCTTCCCGTTAAAGTCTTAAGTATGGGGACATGTCCCTGCGCATCTATGTTGCATACCCTTATGCATCTACCATGATTTGATCATGCATGAATTCTATGTCTAGATTTTACTCTGATGGGCTCCCTTCCCCACCCACTTGTCCTCCTTCTCCCCCTTCTCATGGCCATTTCTTCTTTGTTTCCCTTTATCCTTTGTTTTGATGTTTTTCCATGTGAAAGCATTCTCCGGTGGACTATGAATATAGGTAATGCCTTTCATCTTGACCATCCATGAGCTTGAGCTCAGCCACTTGCCACTTACACAAGTGATCACAAATCTCTTCTGGTGTGCACTACAAAGTTTCCCAATGGAGTAAGTGCCCTATTTCTCTTCTAAACTATGTTGATAGCTATTCAAATAGTGGGGCTCTGTTTGAATATCACTATATGACTGTGTCCATATTAAGTTGAAATACGTTTTAGATCATGTTGATTCATTCGGGTTGTTCTACACTGCAAATTAGGAATCATTAAGATTGTTTAGTCTTTTCATATATCACTTCAAGGTCAAAGCCTTTGTATTAGTGGGAGCACATTACTATGCATTATCTTACTATATATTCGGTCTACATTGGCCGAGTGATTCAAATCTCTCCAGCTTTCATAATTAGTATATTGTTATCTTTTGTAAATGATACTAGTGTGTCTAGTATTATTATGGTGTATAGAATATATATATATTCAGAGTGGGTTTTAAAAAGGTTATATAGTAAGAGGTCTAGCTTTTCTTGTTGAGATAGTTGAATCTAAAGGGACTTCATTTGACTCTGGACCCCCATGGCATCAATTTGAATGTTAGCATCTAGAACCTCCATCAATATGGCCTTGGTCATGATCCTTCTCTTCCTTGTAGAAATAGAACTATGTATATTAAACAACAAGGATCTTACTACCATTACCACACCTACCTTGGGGATTTCTTGCAAATGCTATCACATATGTGTACTGCTTGAAAGCTTGTACAACCATACAAATTGTGGAAAGAAGTCAAGAACCACATCCAAAGACCATTCAAGAAGGCTTGTAGTCAAGCTCCATATCAACACCATACTAGTGGATATGTATGTTGAATGCAACGTGCTCATAGAAGCATGTGAGCTATTTGACTTAGAAGGATGCCACTTGTTTGATAGTCTAAAAGTTAAGGATGCTATCCTCTAGCATGACCATTGTGAAAAAACCCTTAGCTATTTCAATGAGAAATGCTATCCTCTAGATAGCTCTACTTGCAACATATGTTGAATATGACCATTGTGAAGAAGTCCTTAGATTTTTCAATCAAATGTGACTAGAAGGTTTACTTGAAGATGTCACATTCGTTCTCTGCTTGATAGCGTATGGGATAAATGAAGCCTTGCAAGTGGCCTCACAATTACATGCCAAGATTGAATTGGTAGAATTGGAAATCATCACAATGAGCAATGCCTTAATTGACATGTAGGGGCAAATGTGGCTCTATAAACTAAAGAGTAGAGATCATTTGAGGAGCTTCTAACTTGGGCTGACATTCCATGGATTGTATTGATTGAGGACATGCTAAAAATGCGCTCAACAAAGAGATGCTAATGTGTTTTCAAAAAATGCAAATTGAATATGTACCTGTGGATTTACTTTCTCTCAATATTGCTTTAGAAGCTTGTGGTACTATAGGGGCCTTGGACGTAGGTAGAGATCTACATACTGAAGTATATAAAAAGGGTTGGGATGAAGGGCTTTATGTGGAAAACACACTTGTGGATATGTATAGGCAATGTAGATTGCTTTCAAAAGCACAACATGTGTTAATAGGATACCAAGTTTAGGGGATGTGTTATGGACTACACTAATTGTTGTGTATATGGCACATGGTCATGATGAAGAAGTATTGAGTTGTTTCAACCAAATTCATCTAGAGAATGTACATGTGGATACTGTCACATTAGTTCTTTGCTTAAAGGCTTGTTGCATGCTAGGAGCTGTAGAACTACGTCAAAAGCTACATAATGAGATAATAGGTGGTGGATTTGAGAGAAACCTCTATAATTGTAGTATTTTGGTGGGAATTGCTCTTTTGGATATGTATCTTAAATGTGCTCAACATGGACTCACCAAGGACGTTTTGAGGTGTTCAAATACATACAGCTGGAAGGCATGCAAGCATCCTTAGAATGAGGGAAAAATCTACACAATGAAATCATAGGTAGAGGATTCAAGAGAGACATCTAGAATCATAATAGTTTTCTAGAAATTACTCTTATGGATTTGTATATTGAAAGTGGTGTAGTTGTGGAATCACACCATGTGTCTGACAGAGTGGTAGATGAGAGTATGAACTCATGGTTTTCATTGCTAAATGTACTGCACATGGACTTATGAAGGAAGCTTTGAGCTGTTTCAAATATATCTAATTGGAACATGCATAATGGATTTTCCAATTTTTATCAAAGGCTTGAAAGCATGTTTTAGAATAGGAGTGCTGGAAACAGCTCAACAAATCCATGCTCACATTGCAAAGTTAGGGCTAGATAAGAACTCGATAAGGAGCATGTTATGGGGAGTGTGCTAATATACATGTGTGGAAAATCGGGTTATGTGAAAGATGGATGTGAAGATTTCAATAAACTACTACTGTGAGATATTATATCATGGACTACAATAATAATACTTGCGGTCAAAATCATGAGGTTAGTATGCTTTGTCTTTGAGTTGTTGGTAAAAGTTATTGCTTCTAAGTCCATGTCTTTGAGCAAGGTTTGGATCTTAATTATTTTTAGTCTCTCTAGTAACACATAATCGACAAGGGAATTCTACAACTTCAGATGACTAATAATCTAGATGGAAATTTTGCAACTTATCATGTTTGAGGTGGGAAAGGCCTCAATATTCCTTCATAGACATGTTCAGGGTCAATGCCTTCTCACTAGTGTGAACACCTTACTATGCATTCGTTGGACATTGAATAAGTAATTCAAATCTGATTGGTTTGTGTAACTAGTTTCCCCTTATCTTTTTGTAAATGGGAGTGTTCTATTTGGCATTGCTATGGCATATAAAATATATCTCTTGAAATTGGGTTCTAGAAAAAGGTTCCATAGTAAGAGGTTAATCTTTCCTTGGTGAGTAGTCATTTTTAAAGGGACTTTATTTGGAATCTAGCTAGCATGGCATCTGTGTGGAGGAATGTTAACAATTAGAACTTCTAGAAAGATGGCCTTGCTCATGAGCCTTCTTGTCTTTCTAGAAAAATAAGTGTATAGATCTCACACTAAGGCTATATTACCACTAACACATGTAGCTTGAAGGATTTCCTACAAATGCTATCACATATGTTTATTGTTTGAAAGCTTGTCCAACCATAAGGATTATGAAAATTAGTAGATAACTACATCATTCAAAAAGGATCGGAGCACGAGTTCTATTTCAACATCATATTGGTGGATATGTATGCCAAATGCAACTTATTCATAGAAGCATGCCAGCTGTTTGACAATTTATAAGCTAAGGATGATGCCCCTTGGACAGCTCCACTTATAGCGTAAGTTGGAAATGACCATTGTGAAGAAGTTCTCATTTGTTCCAGTTGAATGTAGCTAGAAGTTGTATCCAAAGAGGTTATCACATTCATTCTCTACTTCAAAGCTTGTGGGACCATTGGAGCCGTGGAAGTGGGCTCATGACTACATGCCAAACTTTGATTGCTCGGATTGGAAAACCTTAGAATGAGCAATGCAGTAATTGACATATGTTACACATATGGCTCTATGATTGTTCATCAATAATTACTCCATGCTACATACATAAGAAAAATAAAAGCTATCAGCACCAATCAGAATCTCAACAAAACCTATCAGAATATCACAGAGCCTCACATCTCTACTGAAAAGCATCATGAGCTTCCAAAACATAATCAAACTCATCCAAAACACTCTCAAACACTTCCAAAACAACTAATCATCACTCAAAATCTATAAAAAATTAACCATTCATGCCTTAAAAAAAACAAAAATCAACCCAAAAACCAAGTCATTTTAGCATTCAACAATGACACTAAGCTAATATTTGAGCATTACGCTTACATGATTGATATTTTTGTTGCTAAACCATCAGTGATGATAACTCTAAGAGAGCTTCAACTATCTTCCTAAGGTTAAGCATAGAAGATGGTGAAGTAGGAAATCTTAACTTGAATTCATAAACTTGAGTTGAATGTGCACTAATAACAAAAAACAAGCCTAAGAACCAGACTAAAATGATGGAGACTAGGAGAAAAAGGGACTAAAAGCTACCATAGTTTTTGAATATTAAACTCACATTGCAATGACTTGAGAACCTGAAGAAAGTGTAGAACTGCATTGATATTTTCTAAAATACATTGTCCATGCTAGGCTTGACTACAAGGCCAACCTCTACTCCCAATGACATCTCCAAGTTAGAGTGGGAAATATCTTGCTCAGAGTTCCAAACTTGAGCAAATGGCCAAGCTCATGCACCCAAAGAGGTCTCTAGAAGATATTTGTAAATGTCTTGCCCTCATGATCTTGATGAGAGAGTAAACTATATTTTTGTTCTCCAAAATAGCTTGCCCTTAGTGCACACTTGAGTGCAGGGCCAAGTTGTGCTCCCAAAGAGAGCTCTAGGATAGAGTGGAATAAATAGAAATCATAATGTCAGGCTCAGAAGTGGTGAAGTAAGAAACCTTAAGTTGAATTCATAAACATGAGATGAGTGTGGACTAAAAACCCAAGACAAGATTAACAAAGCATAAGAATCCAACAGTGGAGGGTGAAAACTTGTAGGAAGGAGGAAAAATGGAAACTTGATCCAACAAGATCTTGTAGAGAAGGCGTGGTATTGCATTACACTTCTCTACATTTAGGACACATTGAATTAGAAACCAGGAACTCTTGAAAATAACTCCCATGCCCTGAATTTGTGTCCTTATACAAGAGATCATAAATCAAGAGTAGTAAGATCTCCCCCTTAAAAGAGAACTTGATGAGAGAATAGAACCACATCTGTGTTCTCTAAAATAACTTGCCCTTTGTTCTTGGATTGGAGTGTAGGGCAAATCTCTTTTCCCAAATACAATTTTAAGATAGAGTGGGAAATATCTTACTACTATGAGTGCCAAGCTTGGGCACAATGCAAACTCATGCACCCAAAGATGTCTCCAAGAGAGTCAAAATTAACTTCCCCTCACATCCTAATGAGAGAATAGAACTATAGTGTTGTTCTATAAACTACATTAGTATTGTCTAAACTATCTTTCCCTCATTGGTTAGGCTTGAGCGTAGGACCAACCTATGCTTCGAGAGACAACTCCAAGATAGAGTGGAAAATATCTTGCTCTAAGTGCCATACTTGAGCAAATGGCTAATCTCTGAACCTAAATAGATCTCCAAGAGAGAGTTGTAAGTATTGTGTACTAATTATCCTGATGAGAGAGTAGAACTATATTATTTTTCTCTAAAGTATTTTTCCCTCAGGGTAGGCTTGAGGCCAAACCCCCAAGATGTGCTCCCAAAGAGAGATTGGAGATAGAGTGGACTGAATAGAAATGATGAGATCAAGCATAAAAGATGATGATGTATGAAAACTTAAGTTGAATTCAAAAACTTGAGATGAGTGTGCACTCAAAACTCAAAACAAGCTTAACAAGCCATGATAATCAAACAATGGAGGCTAAGAGGAAATGGAAATAAAATCTACCGTAGCACTTGAAGCGCTCAACTCACATTGCAAGGACTTGAGAAACATAGAGCATGAAATCTACTAGATGTTGCAAGAAGAAAGGAATATAAAAAAATTCTATATATTTAGGACACATAGAATTAGAATGCAGGGATTCTTGAAAAGAACTCACATGCCTTGAATTTGTATCCATATACAAGAGGACATAACCAAGACTAGTAAGATATTCCCCCTCAAGGAGAACTAGATGGCAACATAGAACTAATGTAGTGTTCTCTAAACCTTCTTGCCCTTAGTGGTGGCAAGCTCGAGCACAAGGCCAAGCTCTACTTCGAAAGAAAGCTCAAAGATAGAGTGGAAAATATCTAGCTCTAAGCATCACACTTAAGAGCATGGCCAACCTATGTACCCAAAGATGTCTCCAAGATAGAGTTTGAACTATCTTGTCCATAGAGTGATGATCATAGAGTAAAACTATATTGCTATTCTCTAGTCTACATTAGTGTTCTCTAACTATCTTGTCCATAGAGTGATGATCATAGAGTAAAACTATATTGCTATTCTCTAGTCTACATTGGTGTTCTCTAACTATCTTGCCCTCTATGCTAGGCTTGAGCACAAGGTGAAGCTATGCTTGCAAAGATAGCTCCAAGATAGAGTGTGAAATATCTTGCTCTGAGTGCCATGCTTGAGTCCATGGCCAAGCTCTACGCCCAAAGAGGCTTCTGGGAGAGTCCTATCTACCTTCATTGCATGGTCCTGATGAGAGGGTAGAACTAGATTGTTGTTCTCTAAATTATATTCCCTTGAATTCAGGCTTGAGTGTAGGTCCAAGTTGTGCTCCCAAAGAGACCTCTAAGATAGGGTGGACTAAGTAGAGCTACATTGGTGTTCTCTAAATCATCTTACCTTAAGTGCTGGGCTTGAGCATAGGGCCAAGTTGTGCTCCCAAAGAAAACTCCAAGATAGAGTGGGAAATATGTTGCTTTGAGTGCTAGGCTTTAGTTCATGGCCAACCTTTGCATCCAAAGAGCTCTCCAAGAGAGAGTTTGAACTATTTTCCCTCAATCCTTGATGAGAGATCAAAATTATATTGCTATTCTCTAAACTACATTGATGTTCTCCAAAATATCTTGCCCATAGTTTAGGCTTAAGTCTCATAGGGCCAAGTTGGGTTCCCAAAGAGAGCTCCAATAGTACATAGTGGAATGATAGGAATCATAAGGTCAAGCAAAAAAGATGATGAAGTACTAAAACTTAATACTAGTCTTGTAATTTACCACAAAAGTGGTTGCAAGTCACTTTGGTGTGGCTGAGGTTCTATTTCACAATATTTGAAATAACGTACACATATGATACCAAAATTGGATGGAACTTCATCAACATTGTAAGATACCATAGTAAAATATTTGGAACAAGTTTCAAATGGAAAATATTTTTTTTTAATAAAAATTTTAAAAATGTATGAAGGTGGTCAAAGGAGCACTCAACAATGCTATTTGGATCTCTTTAAAAAGTTGATAATAGTATTGAATATGGACATAAAAATATATACTTCGAGCTTATTTTTTCCCTCTCTATCTTTTTTCAATTAGTATCTTATGTTGATCACATTTTCTGAAACTATTTCTTCTTAATCTTTCTCATTGATAAGAAATTGAATTTTTTGTAGAGGATCCAAACTACCACAAAAGTGGCCTTTTTACTTGTCAAGAGTAGGACATCACAAATTGGTGGCAAACTAAGTGCCAATTAAAGATAATGGTAGCGGCTTTGTAATGAAAGGTGATACACACTTAAGATAGCATTGGAAGGACTTCAAGGCATTGCAGGAAACAAGCTATATAAGGAGTAGAGAGGAAGAGATGAGGATTCAACACAAAAATGGTTCCAATACACCCCATATATATATAGTTTCACACACACATACAATTAGCTTCATGGTCATGTTGTGATTATTTTCATGGTTATCTAGCTTCTACATTGTCTTTTTGAGTGATTAAGCCTTTGAATGTATCCAATTTTTTGAGCCTTTCCATTGCTTATTGTCGTCTCCTAGAGAGACCATGGTGTCTCATCTCGATTATGTAAATTGAACTACTAGAATATATAAGCACTCTATAATAATCATTTCTTTTTCATGATTATCTATTTAGGTTTTTTCAATATGATGTCAATGATACACCTACAATGGTAGCATAACTCTATGTCGAGTCTGAGCATATTAGGACGTTGTAGTCTCATAAAGTTGGTCTAATTTGATCACACTTGGTGAGTACAACCCAAACTTGGACTTGATTACACATGGTGACCATGTTGATCTTTCTCACATGCATAGGTTTGCATGGACATGTGCTCTGAGGGCCTGTTAGAGAATGTCTAGCTTGCACTTACATGGTTTCCTAAGCATGAGTAGTGAAGTTGAGTACCTTCTCCTGAGGGTGCTTCATTCCTCAATGATGACAAACTCTCAACAAAGGACTGTACTCTCCAGAGTCCCACAAACATCACTCACATTGTGTTTCCCAATCTTGGCATGTGCTTCTAGGTCTACCAATCACTCTTGTGATGCCTTTGGATCTATTAGGTTGGTTGTTTGCATTAGCAAAATTGGTTGTGGTTTTACTTGTTTTTCATTGTAGTATCCCAATCCATACTTGGATGGATGGCCATGTATGGGTTCGATTCTCTAAGTTTTTTTGCTCATTAGTAGCTAGGATGAGGATGATTTTCTTTGATAATTTGAGGTGGCATATACTATTAATTTTTCTACCCAAATGGATTCCATCAATAAGGTGGCCATATATGAATCATTGATCCAAAATAGATAGTGGCTTGTCTCATAGTAGATGATAATTGGGAAACTTTTATTGATTTCAAGACAAATTTCAAGATAGATTCCACTCCTAGACCGATCCAAATGTTGAAGAGATTGCAATCTCAAGCAAGGAGATACCACAATCTAGAGCTATACAACTCAATTTAAGGTCCTAAAAGGAAGAATGTCTCAAAACACACAAATCATTGGTAAAATGTTGATGAAAAATTATTTCATTAATCTAGTGAGTTAGATTTGAATTTGGAACTAGAGGAGGAGAGTAGCAGTAGTGTAGAGGTCTATGAAGATGAGGTATGCTAAAAGCCCACAAATTCCAAGAGAAAGAACAAGGGCTGTAAACCCTTAGAGGGCAATCACAAACCTGCAATCAAAACCCTATAGAGTAGCAACTGTAACAATTAGGGTCACCACGCGAATTGATTATGATATTAATTAGCAATGGTGCAATATTTGCTATATGGCCACTCACAATATGGAGGTTTACTAGTACAATGACAAAAGTAAGATGGGACATGCTAGAGCATAGAAAGGTGTGGAAGGAGTGCAACTTACCAACTAGCAAGACATGGGAGGAGTACAACCTGCCAACTAGAATATCCTTGATCCATCTACAATAGTTGCATGGGCATGTGCTTATATCCAATAGGAATATTCATCTCTCCCATGGGTCATGGAGGATGAGGAAGGAGTTGAGGAAGCCAAGGAGCAAATGATCACCCCCCATACACAAGAAATGTTTATTTTGCATGCAAGAAGGACACTAGAGATTGGAGTGTCTAGAAGGCCAAGTATACAATGCTTAGAAGAGGCAAAGCCATGATCATAATACATTGCCTTTTGTCAATATGGGTATAAACAAAGATATATATGAGCCAAAGAAGTAAATGTGGTTGCCTAGTCAAGCAAAAAGCTCAAATGAATAGTAAAAAAGTCTATAAGAATTTCATGGAGCAAAATAGGAGAGAGTTTGTCACTAGATGGCTGAGAGGATAGCAAATGAACCCATAGTGATGAAGCATTTGTAGCCAATTCATGTACAAGATTCAATGCCTGCAAGGCTAAAAGGGATTACAAGAGCATTGGTGGCAATGCAAAATTTGTATAGTCGACTCTTGCTTAGAAGTCAACACTCATACAAGCGAAAGAGATAGTAGGAGTATGCCGACGGCGATGCACAATTTGCAGCTATGAGTCTTGCCTAGAGTCAATTCTTGCAATGGAAAAAGGGAATTAATCAGCACCAAAAGCTCCAAGTCAATCTTCTTCACAAGCAATTCCAACTCATTCAAAAACATAGACTGCATGGGGACTGGTCTCTATTACTGTTCTATTTGGGGATTTGCTAAATTTGGTCCTAGCATTCATGGACCATATGTTGCAAATGATTGAATGGGATTGGCCTATACTATTGGAACCAAAAGTGGTGGCTCTAATAGTAACTACACCAAAGGAGGAAGTCTATGCCAAGGTACTTCATGAGCCAATCCCACTAGAATCATTGTCAAACCCCACTATTTTGGAAATTTCTCTTCGATTCAAGGAATCAGATTTCCAAGGGTACCAACATCACAATTTTGGACACTAAAGCAGAAGTGGCTTAAGTTATGGTTATAGTTGAAGTGGATTGTAGCACAAATACTAAGACAATAAAGAGAGTTTGAAGAATCACAAATACAAAAGGTAATTAGGGTCATAAAGGATGTACTTTCCATAGTCTATCTTTAGCCTAAGGAAAAGCTAGATTGACTCCTCTGAGTCTAATTTATTGCTTGAGTTGATTGAGAAAAATGAATTCCCCAATTGTCATAGTTCTAAATAAGAACAACAAATTACATATCTATGTGGATAATAGAAAAGTAAATGCTGCCACTATCCCAAACCCATTTCCCATTCCATACCTTGATAGTATCTTAGATGAGATAGGTGTCCATGAAATGTGATGTTTTTTAGACGGCTTCAATAGATACAATTAGGTCCAACTTGCCTATGAAAATCAACCCAACTGCCTTCATTAAGGCATGGGGAGTATTTATTTCAAACGTGATGTGGTTTGCCTTGAAGAATGCTTTGATCTCTTTTTAGCAAGACATGCAATAAATCTTTGGACCCTATTTAACCAACTTCATGAGGGTATTTTTGGATGACTTTAGTGACTTTAACCAACTTTGATCTTAGTCTTAATCCCATGAAGATTTCTCTTTCTATAAAAAGAAGTGTTTTATATGGCCGTGCTATTCTAGGAGATGGCATTGCTATGGACCCCCACAAGGTGGCTTGTAATAAAGCTAACATAAATGACTACATCTTTGCAAGCAAGCATTTTGAGTTTGTCTTGGGCTAGATTTACCATAGGACCCTATCTAGAGTATTGCAATGTGTGGTTCTCCCCAATGGAGCAAGATATCATGCTGGGCGAAGCTCATTAAGTAACTGTAGGAGATCACTTTGTAGCTGATGTCACTATCAAGAAAACTTAGTAAGCAAGATTATGGTGGCCTACTATGCATGGAGATGTCCACAAGTTTGTTTGGTAGTGTAATTCTTACCAATAGCAACTCGGTCAACCCCTTGCATGAGATTTCATTCCAGTCCATCCAATCTTACAGTTGGAACCCTTTCAAACATGGAGATTGGTTCCATCAAGTCGATGGCATCTTACACTAGGAATAGATATATGCTCATTGCAATAGATTACTACAATAAGTGGGTAGAATCTTGGTTACTCTCAAATAGTTTAGCTTGGGTAGTAGCTAGGTGCTTATTCAAGGATATTTCTCGGGGAAGTTACTATATGTATATCCTCTACATCACGTGTGTTCAAGGCCTATTTATAAATGTCCTTATCTGTGAATTTTCCATGAATAGAATATAACCCTTCTCTATTCAATCTATAAGTAACCCCTTTATATTACACCCTTCTGTATGCAAAAAATGTATAAAAATGGTATTTTGAAAATAGCTTATTTTGAATGCACATGATACACACATATATTCATGAGTAACTTACCCGAGGGATATCTTCACACACTATGGTTGCCTAGTAGAATGGGTAAGTGATTGTGGTAGTCACTTTATCAATAAAGTTACTAAGCATATGACTGCTTTCTTCACAATCATTCATAATAAATGTTCTCCATACTACCTACGCAAGCAAATGGCCTAGTTGAATTTACCAATAGAACCCTATGCAAAATCCTTATCAAGATAGTGGAGCAACATAGGAAAGATTGGGATACGAAGATCCCAATACCTGCATTATGGGCTTACCATACATCTTTCAAGGTGGCAATCAGCCTTACCCCTTACAAACTTGCTTTTGGTATTGAGGAAATTACGCCTTTGAAATTCATAGTTTCCAGTCTTTTGATTGTTGTAGAAGATCACCTTCTTCCATAGGAGTCCCTCCCATTTTGGTTTGAGGGACTAGTGAATCTCGACTCAAGCTCCTGCCTATTATCAAAAGTCCACTTTTGGGAGAAATGCAAAGTGGATCTCCTCTCCAAGAAGTTGCTTTTCAAGTGAGGATGAGCAGTACTAGTCTTCAAGACTTGAATGGGAAAACTTTTTGGCAAACTAAAGATACAATGGAGGTTCCCATTTTGGATTTTTCATGCAACCCCATCTAATTCTTTTTACCTCATAGATTTATGAGGCAATCTCCTTCCACATTCATTCAATGGATTTTGATTATCACATTGCTATGTGGAGGGGCTAGTGTGCTCTTTTGTGATTACTGCAGAGTGCCCTCAAGACCCAAAGGTGGCACTTTTCACACTCAATTTCAATATTCCTAGTGTGCCCTTTTTGTGATTACCCCAGAGTGCCCTCAAGACCCAAAAATGGAACCTTCCACACTCAATTTCAATTATTCCTAGTGTGCCCTTTTTGTGATTACCCTAGAGTGCCAAAGTGCCTCAAGATCTAAATTTGGCACCTTCCACGCTCAATTTCAATTATTCCCAGTCTGATACTAAGATTGTGATGATTCTCAAAGTCCAAATTTAATTTAATCATGACCACATAACATATGCTGATGTGGCCCCTCCAAAATGTTTTCCATCATATTCTAGTCTACTGGTCACTCTTATAATGGTGATACGATATATCAAGAAGTGTGCAGCACTCATGATTCCGTGTAGTCACAATTGGTGATGTGACACACATGCATTTACCACATTCAAACATTTTAACCTCCATGCATCAAGGCCCTTCAAAAGAAATTTACTTATTACCTTTCTCCTCATTGTGTCTTCTATCCTTATCATTGGTATTTTGTGCTCTTGATGCATCTTTTCTGTCTTCCTTTCTCTCTCATTATTATCTTCTCACCATTGGCATACATGCTCATCTCCATCCTTCACCTCAATAGGGTAATGCTAGTGCTCATTGACCACAAGGATGTTGTTAGAGGCCTTGGATGCACCGGGTGTGCCTTGACACCTTCCTTGCTCTGCCTTGGAAGAGCCCTATCCACCTCAAGGTTGAATCCATCCTCTAATAGCTACATCACAACCCATAGGCTAAAGTAGCAAGGCATTGCTACACCTTAAAATTTGCCTCTCATTGGCAACCACATGATAGGGTAATCTAGCTTGTCAAATCCATGAACTAAGCTTGCCAATACAATAGAAAACATGAAAGAAGAGAGAAATGATGAAACATTTTTCCCCACTGACCATGGATCTATTGACTAGGACGAAGACCTAGAAATTAGCTTTCAAACGCTCACAAGTTACCCAAATGCAGCCTAATCAAATAACCACCTAAGGGACAATCCACTCTCACAATAAGGCTCGGGAGCACTACTAGGAGGCCTAGGTTGACTCCCTACCACTTATTACGATCTACTAATACCAAATAAAATAAGCACTAAGCTATTATTTGTTGAGAAATTGGCTTTTAGTCTATCATCACATATATTTTTCTCTTTTCATTTTTCCTCCCTTTTCTTCCTCTTCTTGGTGGGAATGGCTCATCCGCTATTTCTTTTGTTTATAGTGTCCCAAGGAGAACCTAAGAACCTACTATAACCTCACAAGGCAACATATAAATTTAATATTTTATTTTCCTTTTAATCTCATGATTAGGTCTCATGCGAAGGAGAACAAGGCATCGGCCTCATGTTGACTCAAACCCAAGAACCTACCAAGCCCTCGCAAGGCAACAAGTATCCTTTAGTATGATATTTTTCCCTTTTGCTTCTTTATGATAGGGCTTACAAAAAATTTTAACCTATAGGATGCACTCAAAATAGGTTGTCTTACACTCTAGGGAACTTTATCATGACAAGGAATCAAACTGAACCCCTTTAACTAGGTGATGAACTACTTTACAGAAGAAAGATGACCACCTCTTAACCATCAAACTAACCAAGATAGCACCCAAGATCATCCTATGAGCACCTTCTAGCAAGAAACTAGCAATCAAGGCATTCCACTTAGCAATAATACTCAAGTTAGAGCCTGAGCCTTAGCCCTAGATCCAATAAAGATGATACACAAGTGATCCCTACTCCTTTCTCACAAAACAAAAAGAGAGAAGGTGAAAGAAAAAGGTACATCATATTGAAAATTTCCATGTTGATGCACAAAACAATATCTTGGGCTATGAAGGAACTAATCTACAATGCAAACTCAAACAATAGCACATAGGCTTAAAGCACCTGCACTAAGGGAATTGGCCATTAGCATCTTTCAAGTGCTTGAGGCGAGCTTCTTTTCATATCGTATATAGATCATTACACTTGTTGCTCATAATCAAATTAGTCAAATTACTGGCTAGCCCATCGCTAATATCTTGGTTACGGACAGCAATACATCTCTGGTTTGGCCCTCTTGGCGTGATGAAATATATTAGGAAAGTAATAATCTCAGCAAAGTAATGCTGATTTAAGCCCTTGATCCCCTCAAAATCTCTCCCAAATCACTAAACCTAGACTAAGGGATGGGCCACTCAAGCCCTATACTAGATGCATCACGTTATTGGTCAACCCCCTACATAAATAGCAAGGAGCATTTAATGAATATGATGTTGAATGATTTGATGTGTCCAAGAAAGGATTGAAAGATGATCGGTTACTACCTGACTCATGACCCACACTAACCATCAATGGCCAAAGCAAGACATGTTAGTGAGTAGTCCCCAAAGTATCCCCTAGTTTATATTATCATGTAATTCTAGAAGAATCTTGTAACTATAGTTAAGAAACACATCTTCAACAAAGGTGTAATTTGCTAGGGAATCTACAAAGTGGTTCCATTGATGGAGAACTAGATGACAAGTCATTGACTTAAAAATCTCGAGCATGCCCAAGGTTGCATGACATATGCGGAATGGGATTCCTTACACGATAGGTCCCATTCAACTAATTATTTACTAACTATGAGTTTCCTCTCACCAATAAACAACAAATACCAGCACGTCTGGGTAAATTTAGCCCCATGAGTAAGGCATTATATTTTCCATGTTATTAATGAAAGTGATTCCCAAATAAACTCACATTTTCATAATCACTTATCATATGCAAAACTTGGGTATTCACATGAAAATGTGAGGTTAGAATACGCTAAATCAATCAAAACTTAATTACAAAACATCTATACATTTTATGAGATTATAAAAAGAAAAAAAAAGAGCATATGATACTCAGTCCATTTAGTAGTTGATTATAGACAAGTGTTGATATGCTAGAGATTGATGTCACCTATAGGAGGTTCCACAACTTACCACAACACTCTCCAACATAGTGGAGATTGTGCAGTAGCACCAAGGAGGTAGCATTGTCACTAAAGAGACAGCTAAGTTATTGTTGACAAATCATGTAGCCTTTAATCTCACGAGTCACTCAATGTGTGGATTATAGATTAGTAACTCATCTTGTTTACTCACATTGCTCAAAGAAGTGAAGAGAAATCTTAGCTTACACACAATTTAGAAGTTGATAAGAGAAAGGGCTCAAGGGGACTATGCTAGTATGCATAGTTGGTTGTGCATCTATGAATCCCACCCATCCGGCATAGGTGTAAGCTTTAGAGGCTCACTCATGAACATATATATACATCACATGGATTCAAAATAAGATATTTAAAAATTATTATTTTTATGGATTTTTTACATAAAGAAGGGTATAATATAAATGGATTATTTATAGATTGAATTGAAAATAATTATATTTTATTTAAAAAAATCACAAATAAGTATCTACATAAATAGGCATTGAATGCACGTGATATAAAGGATATGCATATAGTGAACCCCCCCACCAAGGGTGCAAGAAGAAAGGCCATGGAGCCTTATAGTGTAGTGCATAGGATAGTGCACACGCTTGTCCTATGTGTACATATGAAAATGAATATAGCTCTCACCATTGTCACAACATACCTCAATTCTCACCTCTTAGTTGGCTAAAGGAAAAACGAGTCACACTCATCTCCTTCTTTGTATTGCACTTTGTTAATAGATTTAGGAAGACAACATGATTTCTGAAACCCATTGACATAATCCTCACATCTATTTACACAAAGATTGTATATCTTGTGGGGAGTAGATAGGAAGGCTAAGGAGCCTTATAGTGCCATGCATAGAATAGATCATGCATTATGAATGGAGAGATATAACCCATGAGTGTAACACTCCATCCCACATAGCTTACCTCTCATTTGAATTGAAGGGAAAATTCTTATAAATTACCTTATCATCTATTTCACATTCTACTAATAGATATATAGGGCAGCCATCCTTACATTCCCATATCTGGTTAGGATGACAACTCACATCACTAAGGGATAGCCGACAAAGATCTACTTCATCTTGTTGATGATGTTGAACATTGTTTGATGATAAAGAGCCATATCTACGGAGGTAGCCTAGAGATCAAGAACTTGTGCTGATGTACGATTGTTCGTTTTCCATACGAGTTTGATAGATGTGTACAGAATAACAAAATATAACACACTAAGGGAGGTGACTTCAAAACTGCATCTTGGAAGGATCAACAAAGGAGTCAAGTAGTTTGGATTATGAAATGTTGCCACCTTTTTCATAGCTAGCTTCCCACTCATGAGTGTGTGCCACCTTATCTTGGAGTGGGGCGTTTCATGATAGGGAATGTCTTCATTTTCTTCATAGCATTGTATTTTTTCATTTTTTTAATTTTTCTCTTTTATTTTTATCTCTTTTTTTTTCTCTCTACTCCCGAGAGTGTTTCCACCTTTTCTCAAAGAGTAGGTTGGCATGGTACCGAAATCCTTTTCTCCCATAACCTATTTGTTCTTTATTTTTTTGAGACTAGTAGGAACACCGTTTGTCAAGAACTATCAATGCCACCTTTGCTAGATTGAAAGGAAATGCAATAGGATAGGAGTGGGAGTTGAAGTTATGGGGGTAGAAGAACGATGCCTCCTCATTAAAATGAGAATGAGGACTATCAAAAACATAATGAGAAGTAGTAATGGGTAATGCTTGTTGAGGGGTAGGGAGACTATCACTTGTGATTGTCATGATTGATAGGGAGGGAAGTACTATAAGTATCTTGTAGCAGCCCATCCAATGATGCTAGAGTTTTCAAGAAAACTTGCCAAAGTAGGAATCATACATGAGGACTGGGTCACCTTCCTTGAATTCTTAATGCTTGAGAAAGCTATTGTAGTAGACTTTGCATTGAGCTTTTGTGGCTTCCATGCACTCTAAGGCCATTCTTTGGATCTCGTCCAAACATTCCAAGTATAGTGCATGATATTATAGAGACTTGTCATCATCGCCTACTCACTATGCGATTTATCACTCATAAAGAGGATAATTTCAACTCAATAGCGAGAACAACTTCTATGTCGTATATCAAATTGGAAGGGTGTCTATTCTCTAGTGGCATTATAGGAGGTTTGGTATGCCCAAAGGGCCTCTCTAAGTTGATCATCCCAATAATAGTGATGAGTAGTAATTATCCTTATCATCAAGATTGAATAGAGGATGTGATTTTTGACTTCAACTTAGACATTGGTTGTGGGGTAGTAAGGTGCTAACTTGTGATAATGGATCTTATAGATCTCTATCATCTCTTTCATGATCTTGTTCACAATGTAAGGGCCTCTATTACTTATCAACACTAGGGGACTACCAATGCAGATGATAATATTCTTATACAAGACCATGGCCACGTTGTTGCTATCATCTCGCTTGAGATCTTTGGCTTCAAACCACTTTGTTACATAATTAGAACATACCAAAATGTATTTGTTCTGCTTCCTTTTGGTTGAAGGGTCCATCTGTTCCACAAAATTGATGCTCTGTTTTTTGAATGGCTTCAAGGGAAGAAGTAGTTATAGTGGCATGCCATCGGTTTTGGTGGGCTTTCTCATTCATTATAACAAGCATCACAACAATTATAATAATCAAAGGCATCTTTATGAAGCAGCTTGGCCACTAATATCCTACGAGTAGAGCTTTTCTAGCTATTGCTTCTCCCATAAAGTATCCATCACATGGCCAATCATGGCATGTCCTTAGGAACAATTCTAATCTTATCTCTTATCACACATCTTTGCAATACTTCACCTTTGCCTTTCTTGTATAGTGCGCTACCTAGTAAGGTGTAGGGGGTTGATTTCAATAGAAGCATTTTCTTCTCTCTGTTGAAGCTACCATGAGGATGCTGCTATGTGGCCAAAATGTTGGCAATATCTACATACAATGGGGTTATAGTTTCCACTAGAAACATAGCACTGTTAGGACGGTTTGGATCATCTTGCTCCTCTTCTTCACTTTGAGGGATTCATGAAAGATGATCAGCTAGGATATGGGAATGACTAGGCCCGGTGACCACGCCAAAATCAAACTCCTAGAATATAAGGAGGTATCATCATTCTATCTTTCACATTTATCTTATTCATTAGAAAGCATAAAGCCTCCTGGGCTACATAGAACTTGAAGTGAGTTGATAGAAGGTAGTGTTGAAACTTCTCTAGGTTAGAAGTCACCCTCACTAAGCACTCTAGCTCTGTCATGGTATAGTTTTGCTCCCGATTATCTTACATAATAATTCGGATGATCCAACTTTGAGAAGCATTTTTGGCAAAGGACTATACACCTAGTCCTTCAACCAATGCATCAATGTGCACAAGAAACACCTTTATCCAGTTAGGAGGCTAGAGAATGGGTGCTTTGATTAGAACCTATCACTTCCTTCAAGATGTTGAAAGATTCTTCACAATAATCTATCCAAAAGAACTATATATCTCTTCTGAGAAGCTTATGTAGAGGGATTGCCTTTACAAAATGCTCAATGAACCACCTATAGTAGCCCATATGGACAAGTAAACCTCTTAACTATTTATGACTAGCTAGTGGTGGTTAGGGTAGCAATCTTCTCAATCTTTGTTGGATCTATTACTATCCCTTGTATAGAAATGATGGATTTGGATGGGTCAAGGGAGATTCCACACTCTCGACATCAATCAGAGCATTGTTGTAGGTGTCACCAATGCTTGCAAAGTAGGCTAAAGATAATAATAGAAATCATTTAGGTAGACCTCAATAGAATCATGTAGATGGTTTTGAAAAGTGGCCATCATCACTCATTCGAAGGTGGCAAAAGCATTAGAGAGCCCAAATGGCATCACCCTAAGGGCATAGGTACCCCATTCTATTGTGAAGGTTGTCTTTGACTAATCTTCTTTTGCAATTTGTATTTGATTATAGCCGTTGAAGCCACCTAGGACAGAATACATCTCATTTGCTATGATTATATATAGCTATTGTTCTATAAAGGGGATACATAAATTATATTTCTTTATCTTGGAGTTCAATTTTCAAAAGTCCACACAAATGCAAAGCTTCCTATTCTTCTTGGGTATGATCGCAGTGGGTGTGACTCATTCATTGTTGGCTATTGGGCATACGAACAAGGATTCCAAGATTTTCAACAACTCTATCTTGACCAAGGCTGAATAAATAGAATTCATTCTATGTTGGCATTACTTCATAGACTTGATATAGCTCCAGATTAATATGGTCTTGATGCACAATGGGATCAATCCCCTTCAAATAGTTATAAGACCATGTAAAACCATCAAAGTTATCCTTTAATAGGTCACGACGGACCAATAACTCCTTGTTCAATAGAGTGCCACCCACATTTAAATGACGTTTAGTGCCATCTACATCAATAAAAGTCAACTACATTTTACCTTCCACTTCTCTGATGAAGGTCCCATGGATAGCTTTTGGATAGAGATATGACTACTTCAAGAGAGTAGCTTCCTCTTTTGATGGTCCACTCAACCTAGTTTCTTTTGTTTTTGGCTAAAACTCTTCTGATACTTTTGGATATTGAAATGGTATAAGGGTTGTTTTTGGTTTGGTTTGTGGAATAATCAGTTATTGACCCAAGGACTCATCTTTTGAGGATGCATCCAAGAATGTTACATAACAAGGATCCATCTGATTACTCTTCTATTGTGACATTGGTGCTTCTTGGCATGGTGCATTATCATCATCCTTTCTAGAGAAGGATAGATTAGGGAGATAATAACCATTGGTAAAGAAAATATTCTTTTGCTTGATCTCTCTTTTATATATCTTTTGCATGCTTCATGGTTGATTGACCTAGAGGGTACCATCAATATTCCATATGATAGCATGAGATTGTAAAGAAAGCCTGTTCTAGTTAAAATGGACTAAAATTTAATGCCTACCAAACAAGGAATGTATATAACAAGAAAGGTTAAACTCCCATTAATCTTATCACCAAGGAATCCATGGATGTTGTGAGTGTAAATAAGAGATGACAAAAAATGTAACAACTAATGTTAATTCTAAATTGAGTGCTTGTTATGACCATGGATTTCCTTTAAAAGAGAATGCATCTATGGTATGCTTTCTATAAGTCCTTCAAGAAGCATGATCACACCATGGTACTTATCTTATTCAACTCCTACTTGTACCACATCACAAATTTGCATTATGACATTGAACAAAGTTGTCTTAGATGTTGAGCCCTCTTCTCCCAATACAGACATGTAGGGTTAACAAAAAGCAATCTCTAGCTCAACTTTAATCATTCAAAACCATCAAGAATTAACCAATAAGCTTCTAAACACTCTCAAACTTCATTAATCATTACTCCAACCTCTCATACAGAAGAAAATAGAGCAAAACAGAAGCTCAATAGACTCAATTAGAACCAATCAGACACTAAGAGGACATCAATAAAACATATTAGAACATCATATATCCGCTATAAAACATCATGAGCTTCCAAAACCTAATCAACCTCATCCAAAACACTCCCAAACGCTTCCAAAACAACTAATCAACATATAAAATCCATAAAACATCAACTAAACAGTCCTAAATAATAATAAAAACCAGTAAAAAAATAAATCGTTTCAACCCTCAACATATTCGCACACTTAATCAGGGAGCATCCTCACAACCTAGGAAAAGATAATACAATTTCAAAATATAGCTAAGCTTGATCTTCTTTAACATCTTCAAGAAACACCATCCAAGCATGACCCCAATTCATAACCTGCATCTAATAAAGATTTGCAATGAAAGAAAAACACATGTATCCATTATCAGAGCTTTGAAAGAGAAAAGCATGACAAACTTTTAAAGGATATAAGAGGTTGGTTTTCATCCGCCATAAGCATCCATCCTGTAGATAGAATCATGAACCACCATTAATCATCTTCTCAATTAGCTTCATCTTCATCTTCAACTCCATGCAAGAGGAATAAAATACCACATATACACCATAAAATATATACACAACTCACATGGATGCAAGACAATGTAGTCTAAATGGCACATCCTCCCCAAAACTGAAGAGGAGAAAGATTTTCATTAAAAAGAATCAATACTCCCAGGGGAGAGTATCCACAAGCTATGTAGGATGAATATTTTTTTCTTGAACTTCATACTCAGCTTGAGACATTCTAGACTCTTCTTCTCATCCACAAAATGTAGAGAAACATTTTGAAGAGATTGTAAGCAACACATTCTTTCCAATAGGACAATAAACCTAGTAGGAAAAGCTTGTGCAAAATAATACAGAACATCCATCTGAGCAACAGTCACATCCTCATTTGGATTAATCATCAAGTTTGAAATACTCTTCCTAGTGTTCATGTGAAACTGGTGATGCATTAAAGCAAGATACCAGCAAAAAAGAGATGCCAAGCGTACTCAGTTACCCTTAGAAGAAGTATGTGCTCTAGCAAATTGAAGATAAGAAGTGGAATGTTGCGTCAAAGTGTCCTAGGAACCAGGAATGATATGCTAATTAAACATTGGTCCCATCAAAGAATCATTTAATGTTCACTGCCATTGACGAAGGATATCACTGTTATATCGAGGATATCACTAGTAAAGGGATAATAGGAGAACAGTGAAGAGGGGGGTAAGATAAAGCATAGAATGAAGATATTGAAAGGAATAATGAGGGTGGGAAAGAAGGGAAAGAAAGTAGAAATTTCTAAAGGGATTTTGCTGGAAAAACAAAAGGAATAGGTTGAAGAACAAAAGTAGATTCAATAGGAGTAGGTGAGGATATAGAATCGGCATAATAAAGGGACATGTAGTAAAAATTGGAATGTGAGGGGAAACGGTAGGGGTAAAAGATATAAGAGAGATACTATCTGGATTAGATTGGAGAATAGCAATATACAATGGTAATTGATAGGAGATTAAGGAATACGATAGGATATCATGAAGATCATAAGGATAGATGGAACAACAAATATCAAAAGCTGAGAAGAAATCCTCAGTGAATAAAGGATTGGTAGCAATATGGTTCAACAGTTGGGATCTTAAGGGCTGAATATCTGACTCGTGAAATACACTTCCGTCTCGATAGTGAGGCTTGAGAACATCATCCTCCAAAGGAGGATGCCAAGCATAGTCTTTATACCACAATGTCTACTGATGATAATTCTTCAGGCCATCAACCAAATTCATTTCAACTGAATGGATATACATGACTACTTGCAAAATCACATCTTCTACATAAACGTTCATATCCTCTTCATCAGGGATAAAAAGAACGGGGACAACCAAATATTAAGATAAAAACCAAATACTAAGATAAAAAGAACAGGGACAAGGAAGAGTTTGGCACTTGGGTAATTATGTGTTGGGTTTTTTATTTTGTTTTGTTTTTTTCTCTTTAAAAAAAGAATTTTCATAAATGTGTGATTATGTATGGTAAGTTAGGCTTGATTTTCTTTGTTTTTTTATTTTTTCTTTGGATTTTGGTATTTTTTTCTTTGCAAATAAATAAATAATAAATAGATGTGAGTACCCAGATGGTAACGCAAATAGTAGAAATATGAAAAGAATTTTGTGGAAAATTTTTAAGGCATTAGAAAAACCATTTTTGGAAATTTCTACAATGTTTCATTGTTGAAGTTGTTTTTTTGTCAAATAAATCATTTCCAATATGTTCTCTAATTTTTATGTATTTTTAACGAGTCATAATTAGAATGAAAATTTATTTTTTTCTTTTTTTAAAAGATGCATGCTCATTTTTATGAAATTTGTATGACATGTTGAAGTTTTTTTTAAAATTGTAATATTTTTCTATTTTTTAATGGCATTTTGCATTCAGATGAAATACTCAAATTTGGCAAAAAATTAAAAAATTATATGAAATTTTGTACTTTTCTTCATTTTATTTGGTTTTGTATTGATTTTAGACAATTCTTCAATGTTTTTATCATGTTTTTCAAAAATGAAAAAAGAGGGAAATATGGTACCCAATTTCACGGAGGACGTGGACTACGTGTGAATAGTTGCAAGCTCTCCATTGCATTGACAAAACCGCATGTGTGTCCTCGTGTGTGAACGACCATGATCACAAATGCATTCAATGAGGTCCAAAACCCCATACGCGAACGGGACCTTAGAAAATACAACACGCGCATGACGACAGAAAAGGGGTGGTCACATGCAAAAAGAAGGAAAGAAACGTGGGAAGGGGAAAAGTTTGGGTGGTGTGTATTAATGTGTTTTGTGTGGGGTTTTGTTTGCTTTTTTTTTTTTTTTTTCATGTTCTTGATCTTTGTGTTTTGTTTTTAAATTTGGTAATATAATTTGGAATGTAATGTAGGGATATATATATGGGGGATAGGGGGGTGGATGGGGGACCTTATGGGTGGGCCACAGTGGGGCAGGGGTGGGCATGTCCTTGGACAGGGTGGAGGTTGGGATTTGGTTGGGGGGGGGGGGGGGGGGGGCGGGACGGCCGCCTAGGGTGTGGAACCATATGGGAGGGGAGGAGGCATTGGAGACGGCGCGACGGGGCTATGCCACGAGTGGGCAAAATGGCGTGACAGAAGCGTGTTCGCTAGCCAGCTTAGGATGCTTGGTGGAGGTGATGGCGTGAAGGTTGGGTTAAGGTGTATGTGAAAATTTAATACTCATTTTGTTTAGTAGGTTGTTTTTTTGTGAAAAAAAAAGAAGGGGCGGGGGGGGTTGGGCAGGTGTGCGGGGGGTCCTTTGGGTGGGCGGGGGTGACGATGGGCAGGGAAAGTTCGTGTGGAGGGAGGGGGACCTTATGGGTGGACAGGTCCTTGGGCGCGGGCGGGCTTTGGTGGGGGGACGGCTGCTTGGGGTGGGGGGCCATATGGGAGGGGAGGAGGTATGGCACAGTGAAAGCGCGTTCGCTGGCTAGTACGGCATGCTTGGTGGAGGTGATGGCGTCCCGGAGCGAGGTGGTGAACGGCGGGCTTGGTGATGTGCGACATGAGGTTGCGCAAGTCCATGCAGTGCCACTTTGGCACCGCCGTACCCTAGGCCCTCGGCGATGATGCTCATGCGGCGGGAAAGTGGCAGCGGGGCTCTCCAAGCAGGCGAGTGGTGGAGAGAGTCGACGTGGAGGAGTAGGGTGCATATGGTGGGAGTTGATGAGAAGAGAATAGGGGTGCAGGAAGGAGGAGGAGAAGGAAAAGGGGGGAGGCGGTGGAGGAGGGAAGGGGGGAGAGGGGTGTCGAGGCAGGGGGGGAGGGACGGTTGGGGAGGAAGGGAAGGGTGTGTGTGTGTATTTTATTTTTTGGTTTTGTTAGTGTTTTTTTTTTCTCTTGTTAATAATAAGGTTTTGGTTGGTTGGTTGGTTTTTTTTTAAATATGAAAATGAAGAATATCTCCCTTTGTGTCGTGCATAAATGCGGGCACGGGGGGGTTAAAAAATTTGCGACAACGGATTCAACATGGCAGATGATGTGAACACATGGGAGAAGGATGTCTGCACATATTGTCAATGCTTGAAAAAGTGCCAAAACGCAGGCGTGCACACGAAAACACGCGAAACACCAAAATGTAAATAGCTGAAGAATTAATAACAAATAAATTGAGCACTGGATGAAAAAAGAGTAATAAGGAAAAATATGCCACAAGATGAGAAAAAGAGGGCAGAAAAGTGAAATCGGATGTCTGGGGACAATTAAGGGCATTCACATGGGAAAATGTAAAAATCCAG
Source organism: Lygodium microphyllum (assembly GCF_053477565.2). Taxonomy (NCBI): domain Eukaryota; kingdom Viridiplantae; phylum Streptophyta; class Polypodiopsida; order Schizaeales; family Lygodiaceae; genus Lygodium; species Lygodium microphyllum. The sequence goes on from NC_141139.1 coordinate 29,074,932, forward strand.
CCTAAAAGCACACACATAAATTAATACCAATAAATCCATCGACCAAAATGAAGGGAGGTTAAAAGGAAAAATATTTGAGAGGATGGGACGGACTGGCCTCTCACATCAAAATGCAGTTCTGATAGGGATAATATCCATTCGCAAGGGATAAATGGTAAAAACACACTCGAAAATGGGAATAGAAATTAATACGAAAAAATCAAACGTGTGAAAAAAGGAAGAATGAAAACAAAAAATGTCCATAGGGAAGTGGCAGATAGGATAGGTAAGGTAGATCGTGGTTTCAGAGATGGTAGGACACGTTCTCATGGAAAAAACAACAAAACACAAGCAAAAATGGAGTCAAAAATTAATACGAGAAAATCCATGCATTGAAAGGAAGTGCAACAAAAAGAAAAAATATTAGGGAAAACTTGTACAATAGGGATGTCATGTCAAAATACATTTTTTGTGGTACTAAGCGGTGTTCACATGGGAAAAATGGAAAAAATGGGCATAAAAACTCATAGAAAAATTAATATCATAAAGGTGTGGGTTGGAATAGGATGGAAAAAAAAGGCAAATTGTGTTGGGGAGTAAGCCGATCATGGATATCTAATCAAAATTGAATTATAAGGTGATAAGGGTAGGTTTGCATGGAAAAAGGGCCAAAAACACATGTGAGAATACCCAAAAATATGAAAAAATTAACAATGGACCAACACACATTGGAATGACAAGTAGTAAAAATGATAGATGTTAAAGGGAAGGTGTAGATCAGGGTTTTCATATTAGATTGTTATTCTGAAGTGAAAAATGCACATTCACATGGAAAATTTATAAATGGCAAAAAATTATCCAAAAATTAATAACTCATGATCTGTGGCTCGAAATAGAGGGCTGTAAAAAGGAAAAGTAGCCAATTCAAAGGGAAAAATAGGGCTATAATGTCAAGTGTCAAGTGTGAGGAACATAGGGTACATTGGGCATGGACAAGTAGTGGCAAAATAAAGGATAAATACAAACGGTCAAGGAATGACCCCAAGACAGGGTGAAAATGGGATGGGTAGATGGGAAAGGGACCCCATTAAGGCAAAAGAAGGATATGGTATGCACAAATCATCCCATAGGGATGTGTCCATGAGGGTATGCAAAGAGGATGCGTAGGGACGCATCCCCACACTTAAGACATTAATAGATCGGATTGACTAACCAATAGGTGCCTAACACTTGATCACCACTCATACACGTATGTCCCCACACTTAAAACTTGATTGACTCTTGTAATAAAAAAGGGTAGGGTAGAAAAGCTTGGCCCAATTGACTGATGATCAAGGTGAATCATCGCAGACCCGTGATAAAGGGTCGTAGTTGTTGGTAGGAGGTACCACAATTTGCCATGTCATGATCAACTAGCATGGCATGAACCATGGAATAGCACCTAGGGAAGTAGCTTTGTTAATGAAGCATTGGGTGGATTATCGATGGCGAGGTATGCAGCACTCAATCGTGACGACAATCACTCATGTTGACATTTTAGATTAGTTTCTTGCCCCATAACTCACGTCACTAAAAAAACAATGATTGAAACCCATAGCTCACACCTGATTTAGAGATCGGTAAGAGGGATAATGCAGATGAAGTATCCTAGCGTGCATAGTTGATAGTGCATCAATGTGTCCCAACCCATTTGACATAGGTGCACAAAGAAAGTCCAAAGAACCTTAACATGCAGTGTGCCAAATAGAATGAGGTGGATAGTGATGGTGGGGGAGGTCTATCCCGTATTTGTGTACATAGGGAAATGAGAACGTACCTATCTCCAATGGTTGTATCATCCCTCAATCCTCACCTCTCAGTTGTGATGAAAGCGAAATCTATCACACTCAAACCCTCCCCCCCCCCCCTCTGTCTCATGCTCTATTGATGATTACAAGAGTGCAACCGAGTTCCTCACACCTTGTTGATTGAAGCCTGATTGCTACTTGTGTGAAGGTTGTATGACATATGCGCAATTGATGGTGCAATAGTGCATCCCGCCTTGTGCCGACATGGAACCCCAAGAAAGAAACCAAGGAAAAGGGAAATCTACTGCAAGAAAATCTATATTGTATCATCAACAAGCTTTTATTTCATTCTTTAGAGAACCACAACAAGGAAAAAAACAAATTTTCACGCAGCATCATAGTAGATATCTCCCACGGATTTTGATAGAATCAACCATAATCTTCAATTTCTTCAAAAAATCCATCATAACAAACAAGAACACAAAGTAATACACCACTTTTGAATGGAAATCAATCACATAGTATTCATCTTCAATGTTTTCATAGTTCTTTTTCTATCTCTCATAGTAGATACATTTTTTTTAGGCATAGAACTGAGTTTCTTTCACTTTTCTCTCTCACATACTCTTGCTCTGTCAATAATATATCATAACCTCACTAAAATAATCAAGAATGGCACTCAATTCTCCTCTCTTGGTCGTGAATACACCTCCCAAAATGTATGACTGATGTGAAGAGGCACCAGAGACATCATAGTGTCCTATGAGATCTGGCTTACCTTCTGTGAATCTCCATCATCTACTTCTTCACTTCAATTAGCTTGAATAGAGCTTCCATTCATCCTTTCCTAAAACAAAAAAACTTTCCAAAATATCCATACATCCAACATAACACTCCACAGAAACGAATAGAACAGACCACAAAGCAACAGAACCACAAAACCTTACAGAAGATCAGCAGAGACCATAAAAACCATAAAACCCAAACCAAAACCAATTCAATCTTTTATAAACCTTTCAACACAACCTCAACCATCCCTCCAAACATTCATTCAACTACCAAAACAGAAGCAAAACAAAAGAAAACATAAGAAAATCAGACCTTACAGAACCAAACAGAAAAAATTACAGAACACTACAGAACAACATATCTTCATCAAAAACCATCATAAACCCTTCAAACATACTCAAACCATTTCAAACACTTCAAAACATCTTCAAATTCAAACAATCCATCACAAAAAAACAACCATTCAGTAACAAAAACAACAAAAAATCAACAAAAATAATAATCATTTCAGCACTCAACATATTCCCACACTTAGAAAGGAAGCGTGAGCGTGAACTTAAAAAAAAAGAAATAAAAGCTCTAACATCCGGTAAAAAGAATCTTCAATCCAACTCAAATCACCAGCTATTATCACGACCCCAACATATCAACTTCATAGAACTTGTATCTAAAACATGTATGAAAGGAAAACCAATAACACCAAAAACCATTCCAATACCATAAAACCAAAATAACTCAAACTATTAAAGGATATAAGAGTTTAGCATCCAAATTCTCACTTCAACCATGTTATAACCATCATCAACAATCTTCACAGCTTCATCTTCATGAGCTCCTCACAATATAAAAAACAAACAAAACCCAAAACAAAAAATACGCATATGCAAATATAGTCTGAATGGCACAAATCCCCAAAAATTTGAAGAGAAAGAAGAAGTTTCCATTAAGAAAGAGAGGATACAATCATGAAAACCCTCCTATTAAGTAGGATGAAGGTATTTCTTCTTAAATTGCATAATAAATTTAAGACAATCCAAGGCTTTGTTTTCATCTACAAAGTACCGAGGTACATTTTGGAGAAACTGTAGACAACACATCCTTTCTAGTAAAATTATGAACTTGGTAGGGAAGGCCTATGCAAAGTAATACAAAACATCCATGTGAGAAACAACTACATCCTCATTTGGATTAATCAGAATTGTGGGATACTCTTTCGAGTATTCAGGGTGGACTGTTGATGCATGAAAGCAAGATACCGGCAAAAATAAGCTGTAATGCGAATAGTGGTATCCCTAGAAGGAACATGTACTCTAGCAAAATGGAGGTAAGAGTTTGAACATGTTGCAGAGGTATCACATGACCCTTGGAATAAAAGGCCAAGACCTGTCACAGAATCATGTAGTGTCCATTGTCATCGATGAAGTATGTCACTATCATACCCTAATGTATCCAACACTATCTGAGGAGGAAGGTTAATGTAATTGGATGGAGAGGGAAATGGAATAAAAGGGGAACATTGTAATGGAGGATAGATAAATCATAAAAGGAAGGTAAATGAAGGGATAAAGAAGGTGGAAAGGACAGAGAATACATCAAAAAGGTATGTAGGGATTTTGTTGGAAAAACAAAAGGAATAAGAGGAACGGTATGTGGAGGTTCAAAAGGAGTAGGAGATAATGTAGGATCAGCAATGAAAGGACATGTAGTAAAAACAAGAATATGAGAAAATCCTGAAGGGGTAAAGGATAAGAGAGAAATGGTGTCACGACTAGATGAAAGAAGAGAAACATAAAGAGAGAAACAATAAGACATAAGGGAATAAGAAAGAAGATTTGCAAGATCTAAGGGATAAATAGAACAACGAAAATTAAGGTCTTGAAAAAAGGACTCAATAAATAACGGGTGATCAGTAATAAATCTCAATAACTGAGATTATAGAGGCTGGATATTGGATTTATGAAAAACATTTCTGAGTCGACGAGGCTCCAAAGCAACATCCTCCAAAGGTGGATACCAAGTATGTCCCCTATACCAAAATGTTTGCTCATAATAGGCTCGTAAACTCTCTGCTAGCAGAAGCTCAACTGAGTGCACATACATCACTACCTGTAAGATGACATCTCCCACATAAACATTCAAATCTTCTTCATCAGATATATGCAAATGGCCTGTAAGATACATGAAAGATAGTAATTGGACCTCATGGGAAATCAGCTAATCCACAAAGCGATAAAAAACAACTCTTAAGAGACCCATTGGGGCAAGAGACTTGACCATCCATCCTCTGGGTGCTCCAAATCCACATTGCTTAAGGATATATATATAAAGCAAATCTCTACTAGTTGTACTTTACCCAAAAGGAAGGAGGAGGTGACACCAATTTAGTATAATTGACAAAATCATTCTGCATGCAATCCATACGCTGATGAAGGCGTTCAACCTTAGCTAAGAACCCATCACATTGCAACTAATCAAGCTCTTCTTTGGAAGACAAAGCAGAAGATACAAGAGTGGAGGAGAAATAGAAAGAACATCCACTATTTGGTTAAGTTCTTCAATAAGTTTCTTTTGGGACTCTACAGTTTCCTGAGAGTGCTGCAACTGTTCCTCACTAGTAGCAAGTTTACTAGCCAAACTGACCATTTCCTCAAGGGCAGATTTTTTCTCAATCATCAGAGATGCATTCTCCTCCTCCAATTTAGCAATCTTAGATTCCAACTTTGGAATAGTTACCTTCTGTGAATCCATTAAGGCTGTGGTAGTAGTCATTTGGTTATGGATATAACTGAGTGTAGCCCTTTTGGAAGATAGATCCTCTAGTGCCTTACGCAACCGACTGATTAAGGAATCCACCTTGTCTTGCATGGAAGTGTAAACACTTGTATACAGTGTATAAAGACAAGAAGTGAGGGAGGTTTCCACAGTAGACTGGACATTTGAAACCATCTATGGAAGCATGGATCCAGATAATATGGTTTGTAAAGATGAAGGAATCTACAAATCTAAGTGTCCTTCCTTTTGGCTACAAATAGATTGGTACAGGAGAGGAATGAAGGAAGGGCATTGCTAGAAACAGCAGGAGTGGATGTTTGCACTAGGGAATTTAGTACAAGAGGATTGGAAGGACTCTTCGTGCAAAGGCGTTTCTTGCAAGAAAACACAACAGGGGACTCTTCATCTTCTGAATTAGGTTGCATAGGTGGAGGAGAAGGAACTGAAGATGTAGGCTACATTGGTAAAGAAGAAGGATCAGGCATTGGAACACCACTAGGAGGAGGTGCAAAAGTGAGGATTCTCTGTAATAAGGCACCATAGGAGACATTACTATTTTGACCCTTCCTTACTTGTTGGAAATGTTGATCCATCTTGGATAGTAGGAAGCTTACCCAATTGAACTTGGCACCCTCTAGAATCTTCACAGAAGTTGTGAACAATTCTTTGGACAGATACTTGGATACAGACTTGCTCAGTCTTGGAGGAACTGACATAGTTGCTTCCATATGGGAGAAGAGATATGGGCAACAGATACCCCTGAACTATTAATGAGCTGGTTAAGGAGCAAGGGGGTAGAAGTTTCCTTCTTCATCAACGTAACAATCTCTTCAGTAATGAGTAACTGATTACCGTTGGGCACAAATGAAGCAGAAATGGACAAGCTCAATACTTCATTGATATTAGCTACAGATAAACAAAAGATTTGATTATAAACGAGACCAGGCTAGTTTTTGTAAGAAGCCAAGAAGGAGTAACAAAGTTTCTCATCCACAAACAGCAATGTGAGGGCAACAAATGGGCAGAGGCTTGCATGTCGGATGCAATCTGCCTTTAAAAGGAGGGAATAATCATGGATTGCAAGGGAAACATGCTGTACCACAATCAGAGGGGTAGAAGCAAGTGCAATTTAGACTATAGCAAAAAAAACCCACACATACAAAACCAGGAAGACAAAGAGAAAACCTACAAAACCCATAAACAAAACCTCCACTAAGACCATTGATAGGAAATAGACTGACTGGACCAAACCACCTCAAACAAACCACATTCTACGAAAAATTTGACATGACCTACACACGTATGCGACTGAAAGCTTCATGCTACGCAACAAACATGCACCTGAGACCCCGTATCAAGCATGCAAAATAAAACAAAAATGGCACACATACTGTAGCCTAGACACTGACAAAAAAAATCATGATTGAATCAAATATTTTGACTAAAAATAGAATAAACACCATGTGGACCAAGGTTATATTAATAATCCCAAATCCCATGTAACATTTAGCATCCAACAGTGCGATGAAGTGGGTGGGTGAAACTAACGACTCATTTTTTATTAGATAATCCATTAAACACAATTCATTGTTAAGTTAATCCGTTAATGCATGGTGAGTTGAAAACGTAGCCCCAGACTTGACACAACTTGACTTGACTTGGTCTCTACTGATGCAGTTCATTGTTACAATTACATGATGTATAGCACTTGAGTGCATGCATGCGTGACTTTAGGGGGTTTATTTTAATTACAATTTAATGTGTTTGTAACACGTGTGCGTGTGCACTTGTGAATGGAGTTTAATTTACAAATTATATGAGTTATGTTGCAAAGGTGCACGTGCAACGGTGGGGTTTCTTTTATAATTAATATTTGGTTTGCTTTAATTATAATTTTATGATGTGCATTCTGTTAATTGGGTGTGTGCAACGGTTAATGGATTTTATTTACAATTAATGGTGTGTTATGGTGCAAATGAGAGAGGGAAAAAAAAAGGGAACCTAGCAATATGTGGGTGGACACACGCAAGGTTTGAAACCACGTTCTCCAAAATGCAATGCACAATCCACGCAAATCCACAAAAACGGACAAAGGTCGACTAACAATAGTCATCCTGTTGGATAGAAAAAAAAACGAAAACTAACTAACACCTTGACTAAACAAAAACAAAGATACACATGACCAAAATAAATGAGAAGATGTGGATTTGAATTTTAGTGGGATATTTTGATTTATATGGTTTTTTTGTTTTTATTTGGTATTTTTATTTTTATTTTATAGATTTTTATTTTTTTATTTTTTATTTTTGTGTGTTTTTTTAAAAAAACATTAAATAAAAAGGAAGATTTGTTTTTATTTGCTTCGTTGGTTTGGTTTGTGTTGTTTTTTTGTATTTTGTTTTGTTTTTTTTTAAAATAGCCAAGAAACCAATTTATCCCACTATGATGGCTGAAAAACCATTCTATTTCAATGTGATGGAAATGTTATTATCATGCTTGGGAGTTTCAAAGGTTGTGTTTATGATAATTACATTGTTATAAGATTTTTCCAAAAAAAGAAGTATTTTCCAAAAAATATTTTAATAATTTCTCACTCTAAAAAATATCCAAAATGGAAAAGAAAGTGAATGTGATTTTTTGGATTTTTTCCCCTAATTTTTAAGTATTTTTTGAAATTTTTATCAATTTCCATCATTTTGTGAATAATTATAGGCATTTTGAAAATTTCAGTAATCAATTACATGAAGAAAAATTTTTAAACTGTGGGAAAAAGTTTCATCAATTTTTTGTAAATTTTCATGTTTTATTTTTTTTTTAAATTATGTTATATTTGTATGTAAAATTATTTGCGGGATTTCAAAAATGAATACCAGGACGCACGGGTGAACAATTGTGTGTCAACAGCAGCAACTATGCACACCGACGAATGAGTCCAACGTGCGTCCTCGAGCATGAATGCCCGCAAAGACCACAGATGTCACAACCATGCACAGTTGCATATGAACAACTGCGACTAAGACTGGCAACCCACACACCAAAAAAACTTTGTTGCTATGTGCGAAGGGGGGGCCGTAAGAGGGCGTGGGGGAAAGGGGGGCTTAATAGGGGGTGGGGGAAAGGGGGCTTAAGTAGAGGGTGGGAAAGGGGACTTAGGTAGGGGGTAGAAAAGGGGGCTTGGGTAGGGGGGTAGGAAAGGGGGCTTAGGTAGGGGGTAGTGGGGGAGCAGAAGATGGAGGAGGTGGAGAAGGAGAAGGTGGAGGAGGTGGTGAAGGTGGTGGAGGAGGCGAAGGTGGAGGAGGAGGGGAAGGAAGAGGGGATGGAAGGAGGCGTAGGCGAGAGGCGTTGAGGAGGGGCAGTCGAAGAGGAGTAGGAGGCGTAAGAGGCGGGGGACAAGGAGGAGGTGGAGGCACAGGGAGGAGGAGGATGAGAGGCGGGAGCCGCAGGAGGTGGCGTCGAGGAGGGGCAGCCGGAGGCGTAGGAGGCAAGGGACAAGGAGGAGGTGGAGGCACAAGGAGGAGGAGGATGAGGCGGGAGTTGAGGAGGATGAAGGGGATGGGTAGGCGGCGCGACTCCATAGCCGTGAGCGCAACATTAGGGCGGCGGCGGGTGAAAGAAGAAGAAGAAGAAGAAGAAGAAGAAGAAGAAGAAGACAAAGATGAGGAAGAAGGAGAGCGGTTGGCTGCGTTGGGGGGCCAACCGTTTTTTAATTTTAATTTTAATGTTGTGTTTTGGTTTTTTTCATTTTTAAATATTTTTTTAAATTTTTGTTTTGTGTTTTTATTTGTTTTGTTTGGTTTGGTTTGGTTTTTGGTTTTTTATTTTTGGGTTTTTTGTTTTGCATGTTTTTTTTTGTTTTGTTTTTTTTTTTTGGATTGTTTTCTGTGGTTGTTGTTTTTTGTTTTTTTTTTTTCTTTTGGTGTTTTTTTTCTGGGTTTTTTGTGGTGGTTGTTGTTGCTCTTTTTTTTTTAATTTTTGTTGTTTTGTTTTTGCTTGATTTGGTTATTTGTCTGGGTGCATTTTTCTCAGTTTTTTTGTGTGTGTTTTTTTAAAAATATTTTGGTTATGTTATTTATTATTATTATTTTTTGGGGTTTTTTTGTGTGTGTTTATGTGTGGGTTTATTTTTTTGTTTTTTTAAAGGTGGTTTTGTTTGTTTTATGATTTTTATGTTTGGTTTGTTCAATTAAAACAATGATTGGGAGGGGGGGGGGGGGGGGGGGGGGGGGGAGGATAATTAATGTAAAAGGGGGGGGTAATTAAATTAAATTAAGAAAATAAAAGCCCTAATAAGGGAAACATGCCCTCGGCCTATGCGTATGCACGGGGTGGAGGTAAAAAAAATTTGCATTGACGGGAATTGAACACAACCGGGACATCGGTAAGAAAGGGCGCGAGGGTGACGGGGTGTCTCGAGGCAAGTAAATTCAAAAAGATGCGCGTTCACGTGCGAGGCAAGGCACGTGGACACAACAAAACAAAGAAAAATTAATAACCCGCAAACCGTTCATCGAAACGCGACGACGTAAAAAAGAAAAATGTGTCGGACGATGAGGGGGAGACTACGGAAAAGTACAATGGGGTATTTGGGATCAAATCAGGGTGTTCCCATGGGAAAATGGTAAAAAGTAGGCCTGAAAACCCAGACGACAATTAATATCAAAAAATCCATTTAAAATGAAACATAGGAAAAATGAAAATTTTTAGAAAAGTCATATGGGACAGGCCTATCATGTCAGAACACAGTTCCAATGGAGATAAGACCGGTTCACATGGAAAAAACCCAAAAATCAATCCCAAAACAGGATGCAAAAATTAATATAAAAAGATCGGGTCATTGGAATGAAGGGCAATAGAAAGTAAAAATGTCCGTGGAAGGGGATGCACAGGGTTGTCACATCAACACACAACTCCGGGGGAAATAGGAGGGATTCACATGCAAAAAACACACAAAAAAACCCAAAAACACATGGAAAAATTAATAACTAAAAATCCGACTGTCGAAATAAGGGGGAGAAAAAAGGAAAAAGGGGAAGAAAGGTTGGTTGGACACTACTGTCAAATTAAAGTGGAATTCCGATGCAAATAAGGCATGTGCACATGGGAAAAATGTAAAAATTACGCATTAAAATGTCTTCAAACACGAAAAAATTAATATCGGACCAACCATGCATCGAAATGACACGGACTAAAAATAAAAAATGTCAAGGGGAAGGTGATTATCAGGACTGTCATGTTAAATCACGGTTCCGAAGCAATAGAGGCATGTTCACATGGGAAACCATCTAATTTACGTGAAATGTGTCAAAAATTAATATCTTAAGAACCGTGTGTCAAAACAGGGGTTGGTAAAAAGGAAAAATTGGCAATTCAAAGGGACAAACAAGGCTTTAAAGTTGGATTTGGATTCCGGTGAATGTAGGATACATTCACCTGCAAAATGTCAAAACAAGGATTAAAGGGAAATAGTGAAGAAACGGCCCCAAGGGTGGGGTAAAGTTAGACATGTGGGTGGGAAAGGGACCCCATGAGGGAAAAACTAGTACGTGGTAGACATGCATGATTGGATAATGACATATGTAGGGGGTATGCACATCAGACACATAAGGACGCGTCCCCACATGTAAAACCTTAACAGATAGAGTAAAATGCATCAAGATAACCTAAGACTCATCAATCGACTGGAATTTAAGGTCCCCACACTTAAAACATTACATAACTTGCAATCATAAAGATAGGGGTATAAAAACTTGGCCCGTTTTGTCGAGCATTGCAGTTGATGGTTGATGTCACGTCCTGTGTCGCAGTTGGCTTAACAGGAGGTACCAAGGTGTCTTCACAGCATATGTTCAATGTGGCAGGGACCACGCAACAGCAGCCAGGAAGATAGGTGATTGATAAAGCCCGTCTGGTATGTGTATGTGTCGTGGATGAAGGATAGTCTCTCAGCTCGCACCACTCAGATGGGAATGAACGAATAGTCACTCGCCCCATTATTCACATCACTCGAGATAGTATTGATGGTAACCCAGATCTCACACCCAATTTAGAAATCAACAAGGAAAATGGTGCAAAGGGAGTATGCCCTGCACAGTTGATGGTGCATTAGTGTGTCCACCCATGTTTGGCATAGGTAGGAAGGCTAGGGAGCCCTATAGTGCAGTGTACAAAATAGGGTGACGTGTTCTATGATGGCAGCAGAGACCCAACCCATGTGTGCATAGGAAAACGGAAACATACATGAGGCCCAACCCATGTGTGCATAAGGAAATGGAAACATACCTAACTCCAATTGTCATAACGTCCCTCAATCTTACCTCTCTCGAAATTGATTGAGGAGAAACACCAGTCACACTCAGCCCACCCTCTATCTCACACTCTGTTGAAAGATACAGAGGGTAGCCCATTCCTGAAACCCATTGATGTAATCCTCACTTTCACTTGTGCAGAGGTTGTATGCCTTGTGCACATTTGATGGTGTAATAATACATCTTGCCATGTGTTGGCATACAATGCAAGAAGGAAGGCCAGGGAGCCTTATGGTGCAATGCACAGGAATAGGTCGTGTGTTGTGCATTGAGAAGCCCAACCCATGAGTGCAACACTCCATTCACACATCTCATCTCTCATTTGATTTGAAGGGTGGTCACTCATCCCACCCTCTATCTCACGCTCACTGATAGATACATAGGGCAGACCATACTCACATCCCCATCCAATTAGGATGAAAACTCACATCACTCAAAGGGTTGGTGATGAAGATCTCGTCGACTGTTGTTGTCACTAGAGTGTTGAAGATTATGTGTACCCAGGGAGGTAGCTGACACATCTGGTACTTCAATGATTTGTATGAAAGATCACCTATTAAGGAGGGCAAACATACTGATATTGTAGAGACAGCACACCAAGGGAGGTGGCTTCAAATTGCTTTTGGAAAGGTTCTGCTGGTGAAACAGCTATCCTAAGCTACGGGGTGTTACCACCTTTTCCACAGTCAGCTTCCTGCCCAAGGGTGTTTCCACCTTTTCTTGGAACGAGGCTTACTATGACAGGGAATTTCTTCCTTTTCTCCCATAACAGTTTTTTTTCTTAACCTATTCTTATGGGTGTCTCCACCTTTTCTCAAAGAAATAGGCCGGCATGGCAGGGACCACAGTCCTTTTCTCCCACAATCGTTATATATATTTTTTCCTAATTTTTTCATTTTTTTTCACTTTCAAAAGAGAAATGGTAGAAATAGCCTTATGGGAGGTTTTGTACCCTGCCCAAAGGGCCTCTGTAAGTCGATCGTCCCAATTGCGACAATGTGCGGCAATTGTCCTTGTTAGAACCAAGCAGAGGATGCGATTAGTGACTTTAACTTGGCCATTTGCTCTAGGGTAGTAAGGAGTGGACTTGCGATGATGGATCTTATATAGCTCTATCAGCTCTTCCATGATCTTATTAAGAAAATGAGTACCTCTGTCACTTACCAACTCTAAGGGACTATCAAAATGGGTGATAATATTCTCATACATGAATAAAGCTACACTGTTACCATTGTTCTACTTTATAGCTTTAGCTTCACACCACTTTGTGACATAATCCGTATATACTAGGATGTGTCTATTCTGCTTTCGTCTGGTAGGTGGATCAATGGTACCCACGAAGTCAATCCCCCACTTCTTGAACAGCTTTAGGAAAAGAATAGGTTGCAGTGGGATGGCACTTGTTTTGGTGGGTTTCCCCATTTGTTGACAAGCATCACATCTCTTGCAGTAGTCATATGCATCCTCGTGGAGGGTCGGCCACTAGTATCCCGCTAACAGAGCCTTCCTAGCTATTGCTTCTCCTGCGAAGTGTCCACCACATGGTTCGTCATGGCATGCTTTCAATACTATGCCGATTTCGTCTCTTGCAACACGTCTTCTCAACACTTCATCTTTGCCTCTCTTGTACAATGCACCGTCTAGCAAGGTGTAGGGGGATGATTCTAACAAAAGCTTCTTCTTCTCACGGCTTGAGATGACAGGAGGATATTGTTGAGTTGCCAGGAGGTTGGCTATGTCTGCATACCAGGGAGTAACTGTTTCAACTAGAAACAAGGAAGCATCAAGAAGATCTGGATCATCTTGTTCCTCTTCTGCAGTTTAAGGAATCCGTGTGACAGATGATTGACTAGAACATGGGAACGGCCAGGCTTAGTGACCACTTCAAAATCGAACTCCTAGAATAGGAGCAACCATCTCATTAGTCATCCTTTGAAATCTACTTTGTTCATCAGGAGAAGGATAGGGTTTCATGATCTACGTAGAACTTGAAATGCATTGACAGTAGATAGTGTCGAAACTTCTCCAGTGCAAACATCATTGCTAAGCACTCAAGCTCTATCATTGTGTAGTTTCGCTCTTGGTCAGCTACTTTTGGACTTGCATAATAGATTGGTTGATCTAATTTAGAGGGGCCCTTTTGACATAGGACAGCACCTAGCCCTTCAACCGATGCATCTGTGTGCACATGGAACTCCTTTGTCCAATCAGGAGGTTGTAAGGTAGGTGCTTGGATGAGGCATTGTTTTAAGGTATTAAAGGCTTCTTCGCAATCATCAGTCCAAAGGAAATCCACATCTTTCCTTAGGAGCTTGTGCAGAGGGGCTACCTTGGTTGCAAAATATGCAATAAAAAGTAGCCCACATAGCCAAGAAATCCTCTCAATTGCTTGAGATTTGTTGGTGCTGTCAAGGCTGCAATCTTCTCAATCTTTGCCGGGTTTGTTGCAATCCCTTGTGCAGAGACAATATGGCCTAGAAGAACTCTTGATGAGATGCCAAAGACACATTTTTCAGGGTTAATAGAAATCCTATACTCTCAGCATTTGTCAAAACATTGCTCTAGGTGTCCCCAATGCTCACGGATTAAGCTATAGACACATAAGTCATTAAGATACACCTCAATGAAATCATGCAGATGATTTTGGAAGGCAGCCATCATTACTCATTGTAAGGTGGCAAGAGCATTACAGAGCGCAAACAATATCATTCTATAGGCATAGGTTCCCCATTCTGTTGTGAAGGTTATTTTGGATTGGTTCTCTTCTAGGATTTGGACTTGGTTATATCTGTTGAATCTATCCAAGATGGAATAGAGCTCATGGCCTGCCACTATGTCCAATAGTTGGTCTCTGAAAGGGATAGGGAAATGATCCTTCTTCATCTTCGAGTTTAGCTTTCGGAAGTCCACACATATTCAAAGTTTTCCGTTCTTCTTGGGTACAACCACAATGGGCGAAACCCGTTCACTGTTAGCCACGTGATAAATGAACTTTGTTTCAAGAGGCTTCAATAATTCAGGCTTTACCAGAGCTGAATAATTAGGATTCATATGCCTTTGTCTTTGCCTCACAGGTTTGGCATGAGGCTCTAGGTCAATGTGATGTTGGCATACTGTGGGATCAATCCCCTTTAGGTCTTTGTATGACCAAGCAAACATGTCTAAGTTCTCCTTTAGTAACACTCGCAGGACCACTAGTTCTTCTTCTTGAAGATTGAGACCCACTTTCAGGTGATGTTCAGTACCATCAGTATCCAAGAACATTACTTGCCTTTCATCTTCCACTTCACAGATAAATGTCCCATGGATTGCTTCTGGATAGAGGTCTAACTCCTTCAAGGGAGTAGTGTCATTGTCTGATGTTTCACTACAACCATTCTCCTTCTTCTAAATAGATGACTCATTTGTATGTTGTTGATATTGCTAGAAGGGTATCAGAGCTTTGTTTGTTTTTGTGTGAGTGGTGATTTCTTCTGGACTTAGGGATTCATCTTCAGAGGATGCGTCTAGGAATGTCACATAGCATGGACCTTCTATAAGCCATGGCTCTGATTGCTCTAGCTTCTGTTGACGAGGGGCATCATCATCATCTTCTCTAGAATGAATGGTCAAGGCGACAGGAGCCATTAGTGAACTTAATTTTTATACCTTTGATCCATTGCTTATACTGATTCTGCATACTTTGTGGTCCATTGGTCAACCCAAATGGAACCATGGTCATTCCATCCAACACCCCGAGATTTTCGGCCTCTAAAGTCTCTGTAGGGACATCAACAAGATCATCTGCTATCAGAGAAACTTCTTCATTTACACTTTCATAACCTACTTCGTTTTCTTCCTCATCATTTTTATCCTCTTCCTTTGCAGGCTCTGTCTCTGCTTTTGCAGAGGCTCTGTAGGAGAAGAACAGATCCTCCGCCTTTGTGTCTACTTTTGCTTCTGCCTCTATCTCTGCTTTTGACTCTACTTCTATCCCTATGACTGCCATGTAACAGGGAGAACATTACATCCATGCTTCTATCTCGCTGTTAGAGATGATTTTAGAAGTCAATTCGGGTTGAGGTAGGAGGTATTCTCCCAAGGACAAAGACTTTGCTTCCTTCGGTAGTTGGCTTATAGTGCCCACTATTAGGGACTGTGCCTTTGTTTTCTTGGGAAAGATCTATTTAACAGCCTCTTCGTCTCCTGATGAACCATCTGTTACTTCATTGGAAGAGTTTGTTATGACTTTTTTGGATGTGGATCCATTGCCTTTTTGCGATCCATACAATTTCAACACCACTTTATTGGGTCCTCTGCCTAGGGTTAGGGTTCCTTTGAACCAGCCCCCGTCCTGGCTCTTGCTTCAAAAAGCAAGGTCTTCCCAACAGCAAAGGGTATGAGGTCCCATAGGAATTTGGTTTGACCACCAAATATGTGAACCAGTAGTCTCTTCCTGCTAGGGTTGTTTTTACGTATGGGAGAATGCCCAATGGTTTAATTCTGCTTTGGTCTGCCAATTTGATAAGCCACTGTGTAGGTTAAATTCCTTGCAAATCTAGATCCATCATTGTCACATCCATCATTATGTTACTGATGAGCCTCCATCAATCAATGCATTTGAAATTTAGTATCCTTCTATCCATACACTAGTCTTTGGGGTTCCAGGATCTAGAAAGGTATTAGCCACCTTCACTTCCTTCGCATGTTCTGAAGCTCTGTTGGACTTTGTTGTTATTGGGAGAGCAATCCTTAGGCCACATCTTCTTGTCAAGATGCTATTGAATCTTTTTCAACAACTGGGATATAGCATCAGCAATTGTCGAAAGGTTAGGTTTGGTTTAAAGGTGTCTAGATATTTGACCAAATCATACTCTTTGATAGGATCCACTGGCTTTTCCAATCGACTGGGAAATGGGACCAGGCACACTTTTATCTTCCCTTTTTCTTCTAGGAGCGCTAACATGTGTGCTTCGTCTTCATGAGGAGGGACTTCTGCATCCACTATTTCCTGGACTTTTGGTCTTGCATCTGTAATTGTCTCTATAGCTCTCTGTGGCTTTGTGGTGCTCTGTACTTCCTTATTTTGGATTGCATTGTTATGTTTTTCCTGAGGGAGGTTGAACTTCATAGTCTTGGCAAAAGGAACGTTCTCTTTTGGAACTACGGGTCCTCCTTTCTTTGCTCGTATTATTGCGGCCACTTTGAATTCCACCAACTTAGAAGCAGGTTCTTGGTTCTTCTATTGGGTATCAGAAGTAGATTTGACAGGGGCCAGACTTGGACAATCTTTTGCAGTATTGCCTTCTCCTTTGCATCAGCTGTATAAGGGCTTGTAATCCATAGATCTTCTAGGGTTTGGACAATTTTGGGAGATCTGACCCTTTTCTCCACATCTGTAATATTCCACCTCTGATCTCTGACCACCATCGCCAGACTGTCCTCCTCTATAACTTTGAGAGAGAAACCTCAGTGGACCAAAATTAAGACTAAACTTCCTAGGCTTTGGTCCAATGTTCTACATTGTCATTTTGGATTCTAGCAAGTTGAATCTTGCATTTTCATCTTTTTGTCTTTGTTCGTGTATCTCTTTCAGAGAGCATATATTCTCTATATGGTTCTTCCTCAAATAGTACAAACAGAAGGCTCGAGGAATGGTTGGTTTTCAGGTACATTCAATAGCTAAATGTCCTACTTGATGGCACTTTCCGTACCATGTATTAGAACACATCACATCTCTCCCACCTCCCGCAGGAGTGGATATATTGGCGGTATTCACCTTCAACGTCTGTAGTTACTCTGTAATCACATCCATAAGCTCTTTCTTGATACTTGCGGCCGGCTGAGTTGGATAAGTAGTCCTTCAGATTTTCACTTCCTGGAGTACTTGTAGTAGGGTTTTGAGAAGCTTCCGTTATTACTGCATACACTGGTTGGGTTGATCCAGAGGGTCCTCTATTCTGATTTGATTCGGAGCTCCTGTTGAGACGTGGAGTTGTTGATTTCAATTGGTAGGGTTTCACTGTTGTTGAGTCACCATTGGAGAAACTGTTTGAGGCCACTACCATTGGGGTTGAACCATCATTTGAGGCATTGTTGTTTGAGGCCACTGCTGATGGGGTTGAACCATCATTTGAGGCATTGTTGCTTGCGGCCACTGTGGATTAGGTGCATTGTACTGTGGCACTATTTGCATCTGGGAATAGGGGAAGGGAACTATCCCTGGGACTGTATTTGATGGGTATAACATTTGTGGAATAGGAGGAGGTAAAACTCCTCTTCCTGGAGTCATTGATAGCCTTGCTTCAACTTCGTCATACAATCCTTCACCTTCCACTGCAGCTTGCAGATTGACTGGTCTTCTCAATTCCACAAACTTGTGAACTTCTGGTTGTAAGCCTTTGAGGAACACTCCTTTCTAGATACCTTTGTCCAAATGATGGCTAGTCCATCTCTTCAAGATGGATTCCATTTGCGAGACATAAGCTTCTACTCTTTCTCTAGAGGACTAACTTAGGTTCATGAACTCCTCTCGCATTCGCTCTTCAAAACCTTCATGTCTCAATAAGCTTCTACTCTTTCTCTAGAGGACTAACTTAGGTTCATGAACTCCTCTCGCATTCGCTCTTCAAAACCTTCATGTCTCAATTTTGTGAGGAAGGCTAACTTCAGGTCATCCCATGTGCCAAAAGTTTGTGATGCTTGTCTCTCATACCATTGAAATGCCATGCCCTTGAAAGTAGCAAGGAATATCGCTAACCAATGCTCAGGGGTTCTGGCATTGTTAGCCACACATGCTACCATAAACTCTGCTACACGAAGATCCAGGTCTTCATTGTACTCTGCCTTAAAAATTAGCAATGAGACTACATTTGTTGGCCTGTCATCAATATTTCCAGGACGAATTTGACTAGGAAGGGGACCTTGAGTCACCATGTGGACTTTTGTAAAGAGTGATTTTAGGGTGTCAAAGGAGGCTTCTGCTACAAGCTCGTTCTTGGTCTTGATTCTTGTATTCTCTCTTTTCACGTACCTTTAGACTCGTTCTAGCACTTGCCTCTTGATTGCATCATTCATTAGGGGGTTGGCTCCAAACAGTTGGTCTGTACTCGACAGAATAGAATCAGAGGGGGACTTTAGTCTCTGGAGGATTCTCTGGCCAACATCTCTTCTACTTCCTTCTTTTCAGCATCTCTGAATTCAGCTTTCAAACCACTACATAGGGGAGATATTCTATTCTGAAAATATCAAAACTCATTCTTCTTAGGATCGTTATTGTGCCATTATCATAATAATGCCAGGTTCTGATGGTTTCAATAGTGTATGTTGTAAAGAACACTCTGTCTACCAACTTCCAGTGGGAGGTTAATTGAACAAACAGGAGGTTTTCAAAACACCAAGCATCCCATGTATCTTGTTATTGAGTATCCATGAATGAATTCCAACTCTTTTCTTTCTTGTTTTCGTGAACCTCCACTGACCACGACTCGTGAAGTTTCTTCACGATCTCCCACTTGATGATATTTAGAAACTTTTCAATGAATGCCAAATCTTCCATGGATGGTCATTACCTGTGTTTCTACCCTTTAGTTTGTTCCCAAACAATTTGCCACCAAGATGCAAGTTTTTGCTGCTTCAACAGGAAGAGGAAATAATCCACCACATAAATCTTGCATCATGATGGTAATATATTTTTGAAACGTGCCCGCCTATTGGCTGTCCAAGCATGTTTTTAGCGGTCCATTGAGAGACACTAAGCGACGCTACTCGGGACTCCCATGGAATGTCACGAGGTTTGTCACCTAGGGTTTCTCGTGTCTGCCTCGCAACAGAATGTTTGCAGCAGAACCCACTAGGATCGAGCTGAAACTTGAGTCCCTAGTGGTCAAGGTCTCCTGACAGCATTCTAGCATCGGGTTTTGGATGTTCTACTTTACATAGAGATACCCAAGCCAAAGCAGACCCATGCCACACTTGGCTCAAAGAGAATGGGAAACGAGAGGGATGCGGCGCTCCATCTCTCTGCCCATAGGGCATACTTCCATTCCGATCCCCTAAAACATCATGAATCGGGATTCTAACCTAACGGTCCGTTCATGTAATCTTATGGCATTGACACGAAAAAAAATTTGAGCAGTTTCCCTAGAAGTACTTAATATTAACAAATTATCAGAATTACAAGTCTTATTCAAAAGGAACAATATTTGCAATCCATAAGGATGCACTTTAATTCCACCAATTTTTTCGCCTTGCACTAGTAACAAGGGCCCCTCGAAAATCTATTCCAAGTCACGCTGATCATTTGAGTAGGGCCCGGAGGCAAGGAATTTACAGCCATAGCCCCCCTAGCATCCAAGCATCCTCGTACGTTCAAACCAATCCGTAGAGAGATCTCTCGTGGTGGGTTCGGTCCATGTTCCCGTCATGACTATTTAGAACCCCCTTGGCTAGGGTTGATGGCCAATTGGGGGTGGTTTGGCGTGACCTCCAAAAGTTCCATTTGATTCACTATACTTATTTATGAGTTTAGGGTTACACAATTTTTTAAAAAAAAATAGAAATAGTGTTCCTAAATTTACAAGCACAAACAAAGGTGTAGGTGAGTGCTCGAGACATCTGCTAAGGTGGGGTCCCTCTCTTGACCTAAGCGTTGTCCTTCATGCCTTAGCGTTAATTTCCAATATCCTCCGAAGGGTAGGGAATCTCTTTATTCTGTCCCCCTATGAAGTAACCCCAAATTGGCTTAGTTTCTTCAAAACCCTAAATAAGTTGAGTTGAACCCTAGGGATCCTTGCGTGTATAGGGTTCATTTATATTGAATGACTCTTGAAGAAATTTTTGTATTTTATAAGTGTAGTTGATAGTTATCTTCAAGATGAATCCCTAGCACAACACAACTAGATTGATCATGATGCCACGCAATTTAGAAATGTAGCTTTCTTAGACAATATAATGCTACAAAGCAAGCCTTTGCTTTTGAAAATTCATTTTGATGCACTTATGCCAAACACAAATAGAAACTTGTATATATATATATATATATATATATATATATGTATGTATGTATGTATGTATGTATGTATGTATGTATGTATGTATGTATGTATGTATGTATGTATGTATGTACTCCTGGGGTGGAGGACGTGAAGCTATTAGTCCTAAGGCAAAAACGAACACTTCCTCTGAAATTTTATAGGAGTCGGATACTTGTTTTAGTCTTGCAATGGTCTAGATATACTTAAACGTTATGGTAGCAATTCAAGAATTTCATGTACTTAATTCAAACCCTCACTTCTACCTTTCCAATTTCACAAGTTTGTGATGCAAAAAAAGTACGATTTCTGATTAATTGACGAATATGCATAAGTGTTTCAACAACCCATTTTTAAGCATACTAGGATTAGTGCATAATCTGAAGTATTATGAGCATAATCAATAAGGTCCTGGCTTCTTCTTTTGCGTACATGAATACACGATTTTCAATCTGATAAAATGATGTAAACTAAACGGTGGTTAGTTATGATAGACTTTTGCGGAATAGTTTTCCATTCCCAATGAAATCGACATATGTCCTTAAGACTCCCTATCAGGGTAGGGTGAATGGAACACACCTGATTACCAAGTGACACGGTTCCTTGCCCCATGGCTCCATCGGTTGAGGTGGGATTCATGTTTGGTTGGACCTTACTTCGCTTGGGAGGCATCATATGATTTGTCTTTTGCTTTGCGGCTACGCAAGGAGATTGCAAAAGAGACGGCTCCTTGCAAAAGGGACTAGTCTGTGAGGATTTTCTCCAAGGGGGGGGGAAGGAAAGAGAGACGGTGAGCTCTGATTTCTTCAATGAGGGAAGAAGAAAACAATTTCCTCTCTTCTTCTCTACTCACTCTCTCCCTCTTCTTCTTATTCCTCTCTTCTTATCTACCCACTCTCTCCCTCTCCTTCTTATTCCCCTCTTCTTCTCTACTCACTCTCTCCCTCTCCTTCTTATTCCCCTCTTCTTCTCTTCTCACTCTTTCCCTCTGCTTCTTATTCCTCTCTTCTTCTCTACCGAGCAGCCAAGTCGTGCCCTCCTACCCTTCCCATCCCCTGGTGGTTTATATAGGTAATTGGGGGGGAGGGGGGGGAGGAGGAATTTGTAATGGAGGCTCTCCCTCCTCTTCTCATGGCACATGGTAGCCCCCCCTTGCCACCTCCAGGGCGTGTAGCAGCTCCCTGCCCTTCCAGGCGCGCAGGAGTCCCCCCTCCTACCACCTCCTTCACAAGCGGCAATCCCCCCCTTCCAAGCACGCAAGAGTCCCCCCCTCCTACCACCTCCTTCGCATGCGGTAGTAGCCCCTCCGGAGGCCCTTCCACCTCTATTGACATGATAGCCCCCCTTCCCTCACGTCATCCGCCAGTTGGTGGCGTAACCAGAGGGGGTTAATTATTTTTTTCCAAAAAAAAATCATTTAGGGGGGAGGGGATTCCTATAGTGCGACGGTTACACTTTTTGCCATTGTGGGATGAAATTTTTGTAGAAAGTGGCTTTGATAATGAGAATAGTGGAAGAAGAAACTTTGCAAACATCCATTGAATTCTCCTCTTCTTGGCAATGCCATTTCCTTCATTTTCAACCTCTTTTGATGCTTGGTTGATGGTAAGTTTCCCCGGCTGTGCACTAAAAACATGGAGCCCCAAGAAATACACCAAGGAAAATGGGATTCTACTATAAGAAAATCTATCTTGTATCATCAACAAGCTTTTATTTCATTCTTTAGAGAACCACAACAAGGAAAAAAACAAATCTTCACACATAATCATAGTAGACATCTCCCACACAGATTTGATAGAATCAACCATAATCTTCAATTTCTTCATAAAATCCATCATAACAAACAAGAACACAAAGGAATACACCACTTTCGAATGGAAATCAATCACATAGTATTCATCTTCAATGTCTTCATAGTTCTTTCTCTATCTCTCATAGTAGATACATTGTTTTACGCATAGAATTGAGTTTCTTTCACTTCTCTCTCTCATATACTCTTGCTATCTCTATAATACATCATAACCTCACTAAAACACTCAAGAACAAAACCACATAACCTTAAAGAAGATCAACAGAGACCAGAAAAACCAAATCAAAACCAATTCAATATTTCATAAACCTTTCAACACAACCTTAACCATCTCTCAAAACATTCATTCAACTATCTCAACTACCAAAACAGAAGCAAAACAAAAGAAAATTAGACCTTATAGAACCAAACATAAAAAATTACAGAACCCTACAGAACAACATATCCTCATCAAAAACCACCATAAACCCTTCAAACATACTCAAACCATTCCAAACACTTCAAAACATCTTCAAATTCAAACAATCCATCACCAAAAACAACTATTCAGCAATAAAAACAATAAAAAATCAGTCCAAAAAAATATATCATTTCAGTACTCAACACGGCATACAGTGCAAGAAGGAAGGCCAAGGAGCCTTATAGTGCCATGCCCATGAACATTTTAAGCTTTGTGCATGGAGAGGCCCATCCTATGCGTGCAACACTCCATTCACACATCTCACCTCTCAGTTGAGTATAAAGGGCAATGACTGGTCACTCACACCACCCTCTGTCTCATGCTTTGTTTATGTTTACAGAGGGTTGTCCATACTCACATCCTTATCCAGTTAGGATGAAAGCTCACATCACTCAAGGATTCTCGATGAAGATTGGCTTCATCTAGTTGATGATGCCCACTTGGATTGGTTTGATGAAGAGGTATACCCATGGAGATAGCCAACAAGTCCGGTACTTAGATTGCATATTGAAAAATTGTCTGATGTAGGGGTCAAAAGCACTGATGGGGTTACAAGATTTATTGCACTAAGGGAGGAGACTTTGAAATTTCTTCTAGGGATTCAACTATCTTGAAGTACAAGGTGTTGCCACCATTTCTACACAACTAGCTTCCCATCCAAGGGTGGTTGCCACCTTTTCTTGCAACGAGGCTTGTTATGGTAGGAAATTTCATCGCTTTCTCCTATAATTTTTTTTTTCTTTTCTTTTCTTAAGGAAGTGAGTACCTCTATTACTTATTTATGAGCTCTAGGGGACTGCCAAAACGGGTGATGATGTTCTTGTACATGAACAAGGCTACGTTGTTGCCATCATCTCACTTGAGAGCTTTGGCTTCACACCACTTTGTCACGTAGTGTGTATAGACCAAATTGTATTTTGCTTTCTTCTGGTTGGTAGAAAAATGGAGCCCATGAAGTCAATTTTCCATTTCTTGAATAGCTTTAGGGAAATGACGGGTTGTAGTGGCATGGTGTTGGATTTGGTAGGCTTTTCCATTTGTTGGTTGACAAGCATCACAACGTTTGCCATAAATAGTCTCATAAACATCCTTATGGAGAGTCGGCCACCAATATCATGTGAGAAAGGCCTTTGTGGATTTCACTTCTCCTACAAAGTGTCTCCAAAGGTAACAACAATGACAAAGAAGGGAAAGTTGAAGAGGAGGAAGACGATGATGACGTGGAGGAAGAAGTTGTTGATGATGAGGAAGATGCAGAAGACGATGAAGAAGAAGAGGTAGGTGTTGATGATAATATCGATGGGGGGAGGGACACACGTGTGCCACCTCTCTCCCCCCACTATCTCTTTTGTCCCCCCCAATAGAGACCGCATGGCGGCATGCTAAAACTGGCTACCCAGATGGAGGGGAGGGCCACCATCATGACCCCCCCCCCCCACCAATTAGAGACTCATGGCAGCATGCCAAAACTGGCCACCCAGATGGAGGGAAGGGCCACCGTCACGACTCCCCCATAATAACCCTCCTTTCCCCAATAATACCCCTCTTTCTCCCTAGAAACATCCCCCCCCCCCCCCCCCCCAAAATCAAAACAAAACAAGAAAGGGAGAAGGTCTTGATGCATTGGCACGGCACAGAGAGAGAGAGAGAGAGAGAGAGAGAGAGAGAGAGAGAGAGAGAGAGAGAGAGAGAGAGAGAGAGAGAGAGAGAGAGAACCTTCTAGAAGGTTCCTCCCTTTTCCCCTCCTTAGAGGGTGGCCACATGTGTTTACTCTTTCCCTCTTCTATGCAAGCTTACCCCCCCATGGTAAGGAAGAGAAAAGAGGCGTTGGGACACTGATGGGTATATATATATATATACATATACATATATATATATATATAGAGAGAGAGAGAGAGAGAGAGGGACCTCCCTTGTCCCGCATGAGGGTTTTCCCTATCTAAGCAAAAGCCTATCAAGCCATTCGAGGTGGTCCATTAAAGAGCCATGTATTGCCATGGCCCAAAGAAGACGTAGCTTTAGCATTGTGAAAGTTGCAACAAACTCAAATGCAGGTGTGACAAGAGTTGATGGGACTACGAGCAACACCTCACCTCTAGCCACTCAGGTCCAAGTTCTTGCTCTCTCTAATAGAGTATTAATCATCGATAAGTCTTTGATTAGTCTTTACTTAGGACAATATTGTTTAAGGTTCGCAAGGTTAGCTTGAGGGTTACACACATGGATGGTACATGCATGGGGAAGATTATATGAAACATACATCAATGGTACATGAAATGATCTTGCATTAAAAGTCTTGCATCCATCCTATGAAGGTTTTGTATTAAATAAACGGTTAAAGAGTTTACCTTGTGCTGCCAAACCATGAATTGATTACAACTTGCATAATAATTCAGGAATTATATTACATTGAAATATAGTCTTGCATCGTATAAGAGCTGATAATTGTTACAAATTTATATCGCATTCTTTGCCTTAGGAGAAAGGAAGAGAAAGTCAAGTCAAAATTCTACATACTATTGTGCTAGGGGAAGGCTAAAAAATGAATGTCACTTAGAGAGGAGGCATAAATTCTCGTGCCAGATTGATTATCTCACATTGAAATGATAGGACTTACATTTTGTATAGTTGTAGGAGACCTCATCATATATCTTAACAGAAGTGTTAAGTAGAATTTTGCATGGTATCGCTCTTAGATCCCAAGGGGGAGAGAGAATATGCGATGGAAATGTTATCACGTCTACCCTTGCAATGTTTAGAAAAGAATACCATTGTTTTGTTGGTTGATCAAGCAACATCCTAAGTGCCTTTACATTCAACTGATTACTGGATTGCCATTTGGATGATTATTCCAAGTGCTTGTGATTGATGGTAAATTCATGGCAGGGGTCTATGATGACAAGTTGCCATGGGAATAAAGGAATGTTTTTTGAAAGATGATATTAGAGTTGAATGCTTTGTTTGTGCTTGATTCTTTACTAAACTAATTAAGAAAAGTTTCTTTGCACAAGTGGATCACCTCCAAGATTGCACTGTGGATCAAATAAAAAAGGGGATTGCTCGATTCATGGGTCGAAGTTTGAGTGGTGAAAAGGCCAACCACGAGAATGATGTTTTCACTCCTAGGTAGCTTGTGGGTTAGTTGGAGCTCTGGACACCCCTTGCCAAGTCTAGAACGGAGTTGAAGATTGCCGTGTCCACAACACATGTGGCATTGAAAGATCCCATTCTAGATAAAAGATGAAAATTGTGGTGCCATGTGATTTGGACCGGGTACTTATGTAGGGTAGAAGGGACATATAGTTTCTTGTGTATAGGCAGGAGACAAAGATTAACTTGAAGATAAGTTAAGGAACTTGCTTGTCAAAAGGATTGCTTGCTCTGTTTTTGTGTCAGTGCTATAAGTAACGCAAAAAAATCATATTCCCTAAAAGTCTTAATTAAGGAAGCTGATTTTAAATGTCACACATAAATGTGATAGGACCTAATTAAATAACTAAAGAATGCCTATTGAGAAAATGGATGGGAGGAACCCTCGATAGGTTTGTGCTATGGCAGGGTGATCCTTAAGAATTGGGAGGCTTCTCACTAGGTTTTATTGACATCTAACCCTTAGGAATTGTTAGGTTAGAACACTGATTCATGTTGTTTTAGGGGAGGGGACCGAAATGGGACTATGCCCTATGGGTAGAGAGGTTGAGTGGCACATCCCTCTCGTTTTCCATTCTCTTTGAACCAAGTGTGGCATGGATCTACTTTAGCTTGGGTATCTTTGCGTAAAGTAGGATGTCCAAGATCTGACGTTGGAATGCTGTTAGAAGACCTTGATCACTAGAAACCTGATTTCAAGACGATCCTAGTGGGTTCAGCCACAAACGTTCTGTTGTTGCGAACGTTCCATTGCGAGGCGAACTAGAGAAATCCTAGACAACAAACCCCATAACATTCCATGGGAGTGCCCGGCGATGTTTCTTAGATTCTTCTCTCAATGGACCCTTAAAAACATGCCTGGACAGCTAATAAGGAGGCATGTTATATCAACCAGTCTAGATTCTTTGCCATACTCCTCTATGAAGCAGCCATCTCTATTAAATTGTATCTGTAAATTCTCATCAACCATCTAACCTATAAATAACAGATTCTTGGTAATTGATGGTACACGCAATACATCATGCAAGTGCTTTTTGCTACCATTAAGCATAACCAAAGGAATAATCTCTGTGTGTGATATATCATGTTGAAAATCATCTCAGTATACATACATAGCCATTAGCACCTGATTTCAGCTCAGAAAACCACTCGTCACGTGGTGTCATGTGGTTTGAGGCGCCAAAATCTATACACCATCCATCACTAGACTTTCCTTGCTACTTGTCCTTATTGTGTACATGAGTCATAGCAAAGAGGCTCTCATCAATCTCAAGCTCTATATTACTAGAAGATTCATAATGGCCTTGTTGTCTGCCCTTTTGATCAGCTTGCTTCTTCAAGTACTCTTTTGCAAAGTGTCTATGCTTGCCACTGTAATGACAATCTTTATCCTTGTTTGTATTTTCACAACTAGAGTGAGTATGCCAAGACCCTTTATCCCTTGACTGAGATCTCCCCCCCTTGGCACTAGAGTATCCACCACCTCTACCAACAAATCCTTGCTAACCTTGTCCATGTTGAGATGCATGTTGTTGCTAAGTTCCCTTGCCATGGCTAGAACCTCTACCATGATATCAATGGCCTCTATGATTAGAGTAAAGAGATGCATATTTTCTTTTAGAGCTAGAACCCAGTTTCACTTCTTCATGATAAGTAAGGATACAAGCTCATTAAAGTCAAGCATTTCATCCTTGACTAAAACTGATATGTCAAAGGACTTATATTCCAGCCCTAGACCATTTAGGGTCACAACAACGAAATTCTCATCATCTACCTTAGTCCCAATGGATGCTATGTGATCCTCAATAGTCTTTAATTTAGTCACATAGTCGTGATAACCAAGTCCCTATAGCCCCCTTGCCAATGAGAAAATTCTCCATCCTGAACGTCTAGATAGATAGCATAGTTGTTGTTGTCTAATTCTTCACCCACTATTTGAGTTATGTTATCAGTCCTTTTAACATTTGCCATCTCTACAACTCTATGTATTCAAGACAGTCTCAATTAGACAATGTCTCGATTCCCTACAAACCAAGTAAATTGTGTATGATAGTTTCAGCCCAATTTTTTTTTACAATAAATGTCTATAATAATCAATGTATTTCATCTCACAAACACATCCCCAAACATGTGGCAAAACATCTAAGACATGATGGCATATTCATGTAGACTTCATCTCTTGCATATCTTGTATGTAACCAAGCTATGTAATAATAGACAAATAAGCAATCTGCAGTGGCCAATAGTCAATTCCTTGTACAAACTGAGGTATTCTCACTCCAAAACATCCTAAAGACATCATAGATATATTCCATTATATCAAGGATTTAATTCATGATCAGGCAAGCAATCAATGCTTGCACCGTATATGAACAATGCCAAATATTCTTTACAGATGCTATTTATAGCCAGTCCATTGTTATAACTAGTAATATTTCAGTCCATATCAAAGCATTTAATGCTCATTTATATCCACAAAAAATCTTACATTCATGGATGAACATCGAATCATTTACGGGTATCAAATAGGTATCAGAATGCTCCAAAACTTCAAGTGTAACCTCTCAAATATTCAATGACAAATTTCAGCCCGCAATTTCAAATTTGTAAAGCATTCCAAAACTAATTTCTCAGCCCCTTTTAGTCATTCCAAATGCACAAAGTCCAAGGCATATACATTGCCAAACATATCATGTACTTGTCTATGGCCAACACAAGTATTTCAAGGCTGAATACTTCCCACAATTCCAGGCAGGTATAGGCACAGTCTCAGCCTGTTTACAATGGTTTGTAAGCTCAAATGGGGGTTGCTCCATTTGTGATACTAAAGAGATGGACCAACCATCACTTGGATAAAGGTATCCAGAAGAAAGTTTTCCTTAGAGGCCTACAACCAAAAGTTTACAAGTTTGTGGAATTGAGAAGACCAGTCAACCAGCAAGCTACACTGCAAGTGCAAGACTGTATGATGAAGTTGAAGCAAGGCTATCAATAACCTCAGGAAGATGATTCCTACCTCCTCCCATGCCAGGAATGGTATGCCCACCAAATGCAATCCCAAGAACAATTCCCTACCCCTACCCTCAAATGCAAACAATGCTGCAATACAGTATACCAAATCCATAGTGGCCATAGATGGCAGTACCTCCAATGATAGTTGAACCACAATAACAACACTAGAACCCTTTCAACTAGAGTCAACAACCCCTAGTCTCAACAGGAGCTTTGAATTAGAATCAGAACAGAGGACCCTTTGGATCAACCCTACCAATTTATACAGTGATTTACAGATGCTTTCCAAAACCCTACCAAGTACTCCAAGAGGTGAAAATTTGAAGGACTACATGTCTAATTCAATCACAAGCATCAAGAAGGAGTTGATGGATGTGATTACAAAACAACTACAAATGCTAAAGGTGAGTACAACCAACATATCTAGTCCTGCAGAAGGTGGAAGAGATGTGATGCGGTCTAACACATGGGTGGAAAGTGCAATCAAGTGGGACCTTTAGTCAATGAATGTACCCAAAAACCAACCATTCTTAGAGGCTTATATTTATACTATTTGAGAAAGAACCATACAAAGGATATTTTCTCTCTGAAGGAGATGCATGAAAGGAGGAAGAAAGACAAAAAATCAAGATTCAACTTGTTGAAAGCCAAAATGACTACGCAAGATATCGGACCAAAGCCTAGGGAGTTTGGTCATTATTTTGGCCCAAGGAGGTTTCCCTCTCAAAGTTACAGAGGACAACAATTTGGGGGTGGCCAAATATCAGAAGTGGAGTGTTATAGATGTGGAGAAAATAAACATATCTCATTGAATTGTCTAAACCCTAGAAGATCCATGGACTACAAACCCTTATGCAGTCGATGCAAAGGAGAAGGCCACACTATAAAAGATTTTCCTAGTCCAGCTTCTATGAAAGCTACCTCTGATACCCAATAGAAAACCCAAGAACTTGCTTCCAATTTGGTGGAATCAGAGGTTGCCACAATAATATGTGCAAAGAAAGGAGAACCTAAAGTTTCAAAAGAGAACATTCCCTCTGCCAGAACGGTGAAGTTCAACCTTCCCAAGGAGAAATAGAATAGTGCAAAATAAAATGATATAGTACAAAGCACTATAATGCCACAGAGAGTCACGGAGAAAATTGTAGAGACAGGACCATATGTTCAAGAGATAGAGGATATTGAAGCACCTCCAAAAGTAGAAGAAATGTCGAGGTTGCCTCTCTTGGAGAAAAGAGGGAAGATAAACGTGGGTGTTGTCCCATTTCCTAGCTGGTTGAAGAAGCCTATGGATCCTATTAAAGAATATAGCTTGGTCAAGGACCTAGACACCTTCAAACCAAATCTGACATTCAGACAATTGCTGATGTTGTCACCCAGTTGTTGAAAGAAATTCAAAAGCATACTGACAAGAAGAAGAGTCCTAAGGATTGCTCCCTCAATAACAACCAAGCCCAACAAAGTCCTAAAGCCCGTGAAAGAAGTGGATGTGGCTAACACCTTCCTAGAACTTGGAGCCCCAGAGATTGGCATTGTTACGTAAGTAGTGATCGAGAGCAAGCCTTACTCACAACCTCATAACAAGATGCTATGGAGTGCTAGTGAGAATTATTGACTTTGTCGAATGCACATTTGATGCACAACACAACACAAAAAATTTAAATATTTAACAAACACCACAAGCCAAACACAAAACCAAACAACACACAATGCCTCTCATAGATCAAACACAACTTAAAAAATTAATTCTGAGTAGAGCATCACTCAAACCCAACAAAGCTTGAAACGAACACAAACTTCAAAGAAAATTCCAATATCACAAAAATCTCATACCTTGATAACCTTCAGCTGACACTCGGCACTTCAATATCCAACTTCTCCAACTTCACAACTAGCATAACAAGAGTTCACACTCCTACATGTGACCCTCCACTCTCCTCACATGATACAATAAGTTTACTTAGGATAGGGCAAGACAAGACCTCCACAAACCTTCCTTATAAAGTTTTTCTAACCCATTCACATGTTGTGTATGTGTTCTAAAAGCATAAAGCTTTTTTCTTTAGCTATTCTCAAAAGGATAAAAATCTAATAGTTCCTTTTATCAAAACTAAATGCCTTAAGGATTGAGAATCAAGGGCATAGCCTTTAAGGCTATAAACTAAGCATTATAAAATGCTATCATAGGTTCATGGAATATGCCATTCTACATTGGGCTCTTTGGTGCATTTTGGAATGCTGCCATCCTTACTTGTCATATGCCACCATGTTCCTATGTGGAATAAATCCATGTTGAAAATGCTACCACATTGCTTCGTCAACTATGATTTCCCTTCAATCATTAATAGTGATGTTGAGTCAACGAACTATACCATAACGTCATCATCTTATCAGCAAAGACAATAATTAGCATTGCATTGTTTGTAATGTTGTTTTTTGCCCTACAATAATTATTAATAGCCGCCATTATTCTCTACTATCCAATGCCATCATCATTGTGTATGCTGTCACCTTGCAACAAATCTATAGAATATGCTGCCACATTGCCATTATTGCCTTCATCACTGATTTGCATTCAAATTCCACCAGCTTTGCATGTTGGAA
Organism: Lygodium microphyllum; assembly: GCF_053477565.2. Taxonomy (NCBI): domain Eukaryota; kingdom Viridiplantae; phylum Streptophyta; class Polypodiopsida; order Schizaeales; family Lygodiaceae; genus Lygodium; species Lygodium microphyllum. The sequence continues at coordinate 29,106,611 of NC_141139.1, forward strand.
ATTGTCACCATCACTACTTTTTTTAGATCTCGTTGAATAGCCAATAGGGCTCCTTGACCATTCTCAACAGGCTAGGTAATATGGTGTGCATCACCTGACATACCATAGCCTCTCACTTCAGCATACACTTTTGTGCCACATTTTTCCGCATGTTCTAACTCCTCTAAAACCATTATGCTTACACCCTCTCACCAATGACTAATCCATCACATTGAGAGTCAAATGGCCTTGAAGCATCTTTTGGATCATCGTTAAGCCTTGTGCTTAATGCTTTAGCCCATACAGATCCTGCAACTGAAAGGGGATCAACGTTGTATTCTCTTCCCCCTGCAATCATGGCATATGTCCAACTATAAAACCTATTCCATCTCCAATTGTCACTCCCTTGCTACAAGAAAACCCTCTTAAGACCTATTTGAGAGGATTGGGCCCTACTTTGCATGCCTATGGATTCCTTTCAAAGGGTGGGTGTGCTTTGTGAGGCCCTCCAAAATTGCCATCCTTTGTTGAATAGCCAATAGGGTTCCTCGACCATTCTCAGCAGGCTGGGTAATATGTGTGCATCACTTGACATGCCATATCCTCTCTCTCACTTTAGCATATACTTTTATGCCACATTTTTTTGCATGCTCCAACTCCTCTAAAACCATTATGCTTGCACCCTCACCAATGACTAATCCATCACGCTAAGAGTCAAATGGCCTTAAAGCATGTTTTAGATCATCGCTAAGCCTTGTGCTTAATGCTTTAGCCCATGCAGATCCTACAAATGAAAGGGGGTCAATGTTGTATTCTGTTCCCCTTGCAATCATGACATATGGCTAGCTATATAGCCCATTCCATCTCTAATCGTCACTCCCTCGCTACAAGCAAACCCTCTTAAGACCTATTTGAGAGGATTGAGAGGGGCTTTGCATGGCTATAGATCCCTTTCAAAGGGTGGGTGTGCTATGTGAGGCCCTCCAAAATTTCCATCCTTCACACTCTCGAAGACTTCATTAATCAATTTCCCCTTGCTCATCATGCTTGTATATAATCTATGAGTTGAACACGACAAATCTCTATTGGCCATCAATATTGTGCTTCATAAATGTAATCTAGGCTTGCTCTTTGCCAGTCATCAAAATGGGAGAGCATCCCAACATCCTTTACATAGTTGATGATGGCTTGAGCAGATTGCACTATATTGTAAAATTGTAAGGAACCATTTTACAATCCTTGGAATACAAAACTCTAACCACCTCAAAGTTAGCACCATCTACATATCCCATTGTGAGTTTTTGTTATGTCAAGAGTAAAGAATCCTTTTATTGAGTGTCCTTTGAAGAGAGATCATCAGAATCTTTGCCATGTATCAAATCTATAATTATTGCAAAGTCGGCTACACTTCTACAAATTGTTCCAACTTTTTTCTTCTCCCAAAAATTCTATTATGGAGTACACACCATTGAAGTCTTCAAAACATACATTCTCTTTATATGAACTTGTTTTTTCATGCAATGTGCCCTAGTAGAAATATGCTTTGAAATAAAACTTTGTGCCCAATCATTCATGTGATTTGAAGGAGACATGCAATATTGAATCCATGCTATGCAACCAATCAATCGATGCTTCACACAAAAATAATATATGCATTGAAGAATCATGCCTAGCGTGTCTACATGTGCTCGTGTGTCATCAAAATGCAAATAATGTTCCTTGTTAATTTAATATCCTTGTCCTCACCTCTCAACGCTCATTAAAAAAATGTCAATACTTTGCTCCACCCACCCATATTCTTACTATTGCTCAAGAAAATGATGGTCCTCAAGATGCTCACTAGAAAAACAACCCATCTCACAACTGATGGCGTCCTTCACGACCCTCAAACTCATCCAATCACCTTTCCCACTCAACAAGAGGTTCTTAACTTGGTGATAAATATCTCAATTCTCGTGCGTGCTCAATGATAGTTACTCTCACAAGTGCATGTGCAATTAAGATTTACTTCATATTGCTGCAGTAGGCCTCATGCCGTGCAAGTGCTCAATGATGGTGTAAAACATGTATAAACCCAAACCCATGGCATGAAAGTATTTGAAAAGAAGGAGACAACCCTCATGTATAGTACGTGGACAAGTGCAACGTGAAGTGCTCTTGAATCTATAATCCCCGTGATGTATAAAATATCTCAGTAAGAAAATATACTTATTCCATAATGTTAAATGGCTACTAAAAAACTCAAGCTACGACCTATCCAAAAAAATACCAAACTCAACCAAGGCTATCAAGTTTCCACACTCAACAAGTCAAAAAAAATGACATAAACAAATCCTACACACAATATGGATCACAAAAAGGTTATTAATAGATCCACTTCCATTGAAGTCTTAATAGACTCTTCCAATGAAGTAATAGATGGCACATCAGGAGACAAAAAAGCCATCAAATAGATATTTTCCAAGAAATCAGAGGCACAGTCCTTGATAGTGGACACTATAAGCCAACTACTGAAAGAAGGATACTCTTTATCAATGGGTGAATACCTCTTGTATGAGCCCAAATTGACTTATGAAGTCACCTTTGACAACAAGATAGAAGCATGGATGTATTTTTGTCCCTATCACATGGCAATAACATAGACAGAACTAGAGACATAAGTAGATGCAGAGAACATAACAAAGAGTATGTTCTTCTCCCACACAAAGCCCCTTGAGATGAGGAAATAGAGTTTGAAGAGGACTAAGAGGATAGTGAAGAAGAAGACTATGAAAGGGAGTTAGAATAATTTATCCTACTCATAGAAGGAATAGATGAGGAAGAAGTTCCAAAGGCCATAGAAGCAAAAAATCCCATGTTATTAGCAAATGACTCTGGTACCCTTTGGATTGGCTAATGAGTTGCATCATATGAAAAACCTTCATAAGAAATGGATTAAGCAAAAGAAGCATTCCCTTAGCAGTGGCTCTTGTCACTCTAATCCACCCTTCTTAAGAGAAGATGATGACAATACACCTTGCCAACAACCACCAGTCCTGCTGCCCAAACAGAACTTTGAAGGTTCCCATTATGTCACATTCTTGGATGCATCTTCAGAAGATGAGTCCTCGAGCCCAGGGGATAACTAATCCCCACACCCAAAACTACCTTGATACCCTTCCAGCTTCCCAAGGAGAAACCCTAGTCCTCATTGAAAGAGGAAGTTGGTTCCGATGGAGCATTACAAGAGGAAACTACTCACTTGAAGGAGTTGGATCTCTACCTAGAAGCAATTTGTGGGACATTCATCTACTGTGAAGTGGAAGGTGAAAAGCAATTAACTTTCATGGATGTTGAGGGTATTGAGCATCATTTGAAGGTGGGTATCAGTCTTCTCAAAGAAGAATTGTTAGTCTTGCATGACCTACTAAAGGAGAACTTGGACATGTTTGCATGGTCCTACAAAGATCCAAAGGGGATTGATCCTACGGTGTGAAAATACCACATTGACCTAGAGCCTGATGCCAAGTGTGTGAGGCAAAGACAAAGGCACATGAATCCAAACTACTCTACCTTGGTGAAAGTTGAATTGTTGAAGCTCCTTGAAGTGGAGTTTATCTATCTAGTGAGGCCAATAGTGAATGGGTTTCACCCATTGTGGTAGTACCCAAGAAGAATGGACAGCTGGGAATATGTGTAGACTTTCAAAAGTTGAATTCCAAGACTAAGAAGGATCATTTTCCTATCCCTTTCACCGATCAAATGTTGGACATACTGGTAGGCCATGAACTCTATTCTCTCTTGGATGGATTCAATGGATATAGTAAAGTCCAAATCGCAAAAGATCAATCCAAAACAACCTTCACAATAGAATGGGGAACCTATGCTTACGAAGTGATGCCATTTGGGCTTTGCAACGCTCCTACTATCTTCCAATGAGTGATGGTGGCCGCATTCTCAAACCATCTGCATGACTTCATCAAGGTATCTAGATGACTTCTGTGTCTAAAGCCTAATCTGTGAGCATTGGGGACACACCTAGAGTAGTGTTTTAATAGTTGTCGAGAGTATGGATCTCTCTCAACCCTGACAAATGCATCTTTGGAGTCTCATTAAGAGTTTTCCTAAGCCACATTATCTCTACATAGGGGATAGCAAGAGACCTTGCAAAGATTGAGAAGATTTCAGCCTTAATAGTGCCAACCAATCTCAAATAGTTGAGGGGATTCCTTGGCCATGTGGCATATTATAAGAGATTCATTGCACACTTTGCAAGGAAAATGAGCTCCTTTGCATAAGCCCCTCAAAACAAATGCAGAGTTCACATGGACCACTGATTGTGATGAGGGGTGAGAGTCTAAGTGATAAAGTAGAAAAATTTAACTAATGAACCTTTATGTGTGCATGTGAATTGAGCACTAGCACAATAGCATAGGCTAGGCACATCGTTTTAATGCATTCATCTTTTCAATGCGTGCATTGAATGTCTAGAGTCCATGGCATATCTTTTGCAATTGCATTGACTTCAAGAGCATGTGTATGAGCACTAAGTACACCAAGTGCATGAGTATATTTTTGAAATAGGTTCCTGAGGGTTGCAAATCCAACAAATCAGACTATGGACTAAGGAGGAGAAGAGCCCTGATTTCAGTGTGATAGGTGCAAGGATTGACAGAGTAGCGTGAGATGGACCCATAATTTGTGTTATGAAGGATTCGATTAGCTTGCAAATGGAAGCAAGGATTGAGGCTCAGTAAAGTTTCAATCAATCATGCCAAATCTTAAATTTTCCCCAATGAATTCACTATATGTATACCCTCTATATCACATTTGTTCAAGGCCTATTTGTAAATATCCTTATTTGTGAATTTTACCTTGATAAAACATAACCCTTTTCTATTCAATTTATAAGTAACCCTTGTACATGGGACCCTTCTATATATTTAAAAATGTGTAAAAATGGTATTTGTAAAATATGTTATGTTGAATCCATGTGATACATAATATATTTATGAGATTAATCTCCTCGATGAATTGCCATAGAGCTACAAGTCTTGGAGCTATGTGAATTCAAGTGGAATTAGTCATTCTTATTATGCAAGGTAACCATAGCTCTTGATCCTTCAAGGATAGCATAAGTTTATCCAGTGATGGGTAGTTTGTAACTCTAAAATTGCTACTCAGCCTTTATCACAATTGAAATTGTTTCTTGGTTCAAGGCTTACTATTACTATAGCAATAAGTTAAGATGGTTATGGTTGCATGTGGATGAGTTACTTACTCTATGTGTGGCTTTCTAAGTTATCATATGCCTAATGTACTTTTGATAGAAAGATAATATATGTTCATCAAAATTTGTATTCTCTCTTGAATAAAATGAAATGAGCTAGTCAATGTGTCTATGCAAATATGCTATAAACACATGATAAGAAAATGACAAGCAAAGGTAAAAGAGAGAGTGTGTGCATATGAAATTAAGAAGGCTAAAAAAGGAGTGAGCCTAAGAGACTAGGAAAAATGGGAGGTTGTGAAGCTAAAGGTTAATCAAGACCTTGAAGTACACCTTTTATACAAAAAGGCTAGGAAGGGAAGATAAGATTTTTAGTTGGATTACCATCACTATTATTTATTGCATGACATATCAAGAAAATTCATTGAATGGGGGAATAGATAGAAACAAGGGTTCATGCTTGATGAAATTTCTTGATCCTATGAAGATCAATCGACTGCGTGTCTTGGTTGAAAAAGAGAAAAACTTGTGTTTAATGAGCAATCTAAACCAAATCGGTATAATGTTACAGTAGAGTAAGAGAGAAGAGGTTTTTTGGGACAAATACCACCTTGTCACTACATCATTGCATACACTATGCAAAGCCATGATTACCTTTATACTTATTTTTCAGGTTGATGAATCCATTTCCTACTAGCTAACTCATTGGATTTCCTATTTAATGTCCAATTCAATTGTATTTGTTGTTGTTGTTTTGTGTGTGTGTGTGTGTGTGTGTGTGTGTGTGTGTGTGTGTGTGTGTGTGTGTGTGTGTGTGTGTGTGTGTGTGTGTGTGTGTGTGTGTGTGTGTGTGTGTGGAGAGAGAGTATGTAAATGTGTGCATTTGATAATAGATTGACTCCTTCCTTAGTAGTCAAGAGTTTTGAATTAGCTAAGAAATTCTAATTTGGGAATATATTTAAATAACACCAAAGGTGTGGAACAAGTTAGGAACTTTTTAGATCTTGAGATGCAACAACTAACAACACTATAAGTGTAATGTTTGGCAATATATTTATATGTGTGCAATGAACATTTCACTATTTCCAAAAGTGGCCAGCAACCTTTGATTTCTTATGGGTCTATCTAGAATTTAAAGTAAATAATTAAAAGGTTCCCCCATGTTCATGCGCCTTGTTCCTAGCATGTTAGTATGAGTAGGTCATGGATTTTGAGGAGTTGGGCTCATATCCGACTTGATACACCTTTTTTTGCATCATCATATATAAAGTCAACCAAAAAATGACCACATGGTTCAATTTGTTTAACCCAATAGTAGCCAAAGACAAGGATGATAATAGATATGTGTACCATCATCCACTTCTATGAGACTTCTAGATAGCTCATATGTATAAATTCAAGAATTGCAAGGCATACACTAAAGAAAGCTACCAATAATTATTACAAATGGAGCTAAAGAGATTTGTCATTATGGCTCATCAGGAAAGGGAGGTCCATGTTATGATTGGCATTCATTATCATTTATGTAAGTTGCATCATTGAATGACAACTACCATTCCAACATTACTTATTGAGACAACTACCATTTTGTGCATTGAAGTGCCTTACAAATAATTCACATGGAAATCCAATGTTCACCTCAAAGTTTCTAACCCATACATTGGTGATCAAATAGTCAATCAATCTGTGGACAAATTACAATGTTGCATCCTACTTCTTCATTATTATCTCGTGGTTAAATCTACATTTGGTAAATACCCTTCACCCTCCATATAAGAGTACACAATTTCTAACAATGAAAGCATTTCCTTCTTTTGATTCATACCAACAACAAATTTATGTAGTTTTTTATTGTTGAACTCTATTATTACATTGCCACACTTCTTATTTGGCTCTACACATGTCCTCATGTTATCTAGTTTGTTTGCTTCATTAACCTTCCACTCCATAGGTTGTTGAAAGCATCTTTGTCCCAAATTCAATTTTCCATCAACTTTACATAGATTAAGAAGATCCACTACTGTTTCCCTAGGTGGAAGACCCTTTGTTTCTCTAAGGAACCTATTTGCATGGCAAATGTCTTCTACTCTAGCAAAAAGATCAATCATGCAAGCATAATGGTGAAATGTTAGCTCAATATCATATTGCTCTTTTTTCTCTTAAATTAATTTGTAGCTCTCATTGATTAGGCTACCATGACTACACATGGTTAGGAGATAGATAAAAGACATAGAATTTAGCTTAATGTCTCACTCTTTCATGTCCTCATAACACCATTTACGCATACTAACCAAATGATTTTCACCATAAGTCACTATCATTGCAATCCATGATGTTATGTGGAGTAGGCACCTAGGCATGTGGATGAGAATCATCCATATTATATACGCAAGATTGGTAAGGCCTTGCATGTTGAGATATGCAAGCTCAAACTACCTACTATTTGCCCACTCTATCTAGCAATAGATTAGGTGGATGATATGTGTGTGTAATAAAGTTTGACAGACTTAGCTGGTACAATTAGACTAGGTCTCTTTACACTACTTGACTTAGGTTGTAGTACATTTACTTTTTGTTACTTAGGTAAAGTGTGACAAATAATGAAGAAGAAGAACATCGAGACTTGCTTGCTCTCTGTTGCCCTATCTCTCTCTCATCTTTCTAACATGGTATCAGAGCCATGAACCTCCATGAATTCGTGAAGCCTGAGAAGCCTGAGAGCTCGGCATTGGCATTGTGGAAGCTAGAGCCTAAAGTTACAAGCTAGAATGAAGAGATCTGAAGTGGTCCACAAGAGAAAAGAGAGTTGTCTTGAAATGTCCTGCAACAATGGTAGCCATAGCTTTGTTCATTGGTATGTATATTTTGCATGGGGACCCGCCTATAGCTTGTTGAGGCTTTTCAAGTGGGTTCTTTGCCACTTGAATGAGCTCTATTGCATGAGCATTCAATGAAAAAATAGCAAAAAATCCAAGAAAGTGGGTGGATTGTGCCTGTTTTAGACTAACAAGAGTGGGTAGCATCAATACACAAACACAAAGCCATTGCTTGTCTTGATTAAATAGTCATTTCCATGGGCATCACTGAGTTTGAGGTGTAGCCCATTATGTCAGACATTGGGCACTTTAGAATGCTTAACTACCATAAGGCTCATTTGAATCAACCGAAAGTCAGTGTGATTGTGCAGATCTATGCCTACTCTAGAATGGGTAAATGGACACCTTGAAGGGTTGATATGATGAAAGTTATGTAACTCAATAAGGAGCTCATCAAAGCAATAATTATTGGCAGCATTAATCATAGTAGGAGAAACCCCCATTTGAGCTTAGAAACCATTGTAAACAAGATGAAACTGTGCCTATACCTGCCTATAATTGTGGGAAGTATTCAGCTCTAAAATGCTTGTGTTGGCCATAAACAAGTACATTATATGTTTGGCAATGTATATGCCTTGGACCTTGTGCATTTGGCATGATTGAAAGAGGCTGAGAATTTAGTTTTGGAATGCTTTATCGATCTAAAATTGCAGGCTGAAGCTTGTCATTGAATATATGAGAGGTTTACACTTGAAGTTTTGGAGCATTCTAATACCTATTTGATACCCCTACATGCTTGGATGTTGGTCCATGAATGTAAGATGTTTTGTGGATATAAATGAGCATTAAGTGCTTGAATATGGACTGAAATATTGCTAGTTATAATAGTGAACTAGCTATAAATAGCCTCTGGGAAGAATATTTGGCATTGTTACTTGCATACAATGCAACCATTGATGCTTGTTTGATCATATATTAAATTCTTGATATAATGGAACATGTTTACAATGTCTTTACGATGTTTTGGACTGAGAATACCTCATTTTGCATAAGGAATTGACTATTGGTCATTGCATAATACTTGTCTACATGAATATGCCATCATGTCTTAAATGTTTTGCCACATGTTTGGGGATTTTTTAAACATGTTTGTGAGCTGAAATATACTGATTATTGCAAAAATTTATTGTCAAAATTTTTTGGGCTGAAACTATCATACACAGTTTACTTGGTCTGCAAGGAGTCAGACATTGTCTTGAATACATAGAGTTGTAGAGATGGCAAATGCTGAAAGGATTGATAACACAACTCAAATAGTGGGTGAAAAATTAGATAACAACAACTATGCTATCTGAAAGTTCAGGATGGAGAATTTTCTCATTGGCAAGGGCTACAAGGACTTGGTTAGAGGTGTGGAGGTTGAGCCCAAACTCCCTGACAGGAATGCAACACGATCATTTTAGGACACATCGAGCATGGACTAAGAGAGCTTGTAGGGTACTATATATGCTATCCCTATGTATTTCTAATGCTATGGTTATGAAAATAATGATTTGTGGCTTATTGAAGGATGCATGGGATATTTTGATAAATACTATGGTACTACCACTAGTGTCAGAAAAATACAGCTAAAGCAGAATTTTAACACAATGGATAAGAAAGGACAATCCATTCATGATTATGTGACTGAATAAAAGGCTATTGTGGATCACATAGCATCCATTGGGAGGACTGAGGTAGATGATGAGGATTTGATGGTTGTGACCCTAAATGGTCTAGGGTTGGAATATAAGTCCTTTGATGCATCAGTTTGAGTCACGGATGAAATGCCTGACTTTAATGAGCTTGTATCCTTGCTTATCCATGAAGAAGTGAAATTGGGTTTGGATACAAGCTCTAAAAGAAAAGATGCATCTTTTTACTCTTATCACAGAGGCCGTGGTTATCATGGTAGAGGTTCTAACCGTGGCAAGGAAACTTAGCAGCAACAACATGCATCTCAGCATGGACAAGGTTAGCAAGGATTTGCTGGTAGAGGTGGTGGATACTCCCATGCGAGGGGGGAGATCTTAGTCTAGGGGTAGAGGATCTTAGAATACTTAGTCTAGTCATGAAAATACAAACAAGAATAAAGATTGCCAATACTGTGGCAAGCATAGCCACATTGCAAAAGAGTGTTGGAAGAAGCAAGCTGATTAGAAGGGTAGATAACAAGGTCATTATGTATCTTCTAGTCATTTAGAGCTCGAGATTGGTAAGAGACTCTTTGCTATGACTCATGTACATAACAAGGGAAACCAACAAGGAAAGTGTGGTGAAGGATAGTATATAGATTCTAGTGCCTCAAACCACATGACACCACATAGTCTTCTTAAGCAAAGCCCTCAAACCACACGAGCCCTGCTTATTAATGGGATGCTTCTTAGTGTGCTCCCTTTATAATTCAAAAAAACAAGAAGAGGAAAAAAAGAAAGAAAAGAGAAGGCAAGAAGTGGAAAGAAAAGAAACATAATAGTGAAATTAGGCCATATATACTCTACAAGCATCACAAGCACTACACCTAGGGACCACCCTAGCTCCTCCCCCATTTCACAACCTAAGGCACCTCAAGGCAAAAACATGATTGATAGATTTATATCTCCCTAAGTAAGGCATACGGCCTCTAGTTATATGAACTGGGTCCCAAAGTATGGGACAATACCTTAGGCTCATCCTCAAGTGTAGGATAATACCTTAGGCTCATCCTCAAGTGTAGGATAATACCTTAGGCTTCAACCCATCTCCTAGTGCCACCATCACTTGCACAGTGCATTGCATAGTAAGATAGACACAACCCCTTAGAAAGTGCACTCTTTTTCTTTCCAATAGGAATATTGTATGACAGTGTGGGAAACCAAGACTCACAGAGGGCTTCATTGGCTAATCATCTATCTTCACCATCAATACCTCCCAAACTCACTTCATAGAGCATGCCCAATGTGGCCTACCTCTCCAATAACCCCAAGCATCATTTCTCATCAACCCTCTACAAACTCAGCCCATACCCTCAAATGCCATGGGATTGGCACCTAGCTAGAAGAGGGGTAATGTTGCACCCTCAAAAGACTAAGACAAAAAAGTTGAAAAATAAAAAATGAAAGACAATCCGAAGGAAAGAGGAAGATGGAAAAGAAAGGCACACCCAAAAAGATCTGAAGACATGAATTGCAAGAAAAAACCTTGAATGTAAAAGGAATCACACAATAGTAAATGCAATGTGATGTGCTAGCAAGAAAAGCACTGAGCACATTGCAATTCATTTTGGAAAAGAGTGCTAGGCTCTCTCCCATGCAAATTGTAAATAATGAGAGGTGCAGGTTGAGGCCTATGTTAATAGAAAGGAGAAAAAAAGTAGAGTAGAGGAGTGGACAAAGGCCAGAACAAAAAGGGGATGTTTGCCCAAGGAAAGGATAAGGGCATGTATATAAGTCAAGAAATGAAAAAAGAAGCTCATTCTTGTGTGCAACCAAACTTGCTCTCTTCTTGCTTCTTATTCTTACTTCCTTCTTGTGCATGAGAGAGAGGGAGAGAATGTGTGTGAAGGAGAGTGAAGGACTATGGAAAAGCTCTTATTCTCCTATCTTCATCATCATCTTCTTCTCTTTTCCCTTCTTCCGTGCAAGGCTATGGAGATTAAAGCTCAGAGGTTAGAGATAGAGCTTGCTTGAAGTTGCATCTTGAATTGTGGAGCCATCGACAGATCCATGGGAGGAGGTGCTTAATTGGATTCTAAGGTAAGCTCACTACATTGGTGTGTGGAAGCATGTGCATGGTTATGCGAGAGGTAGTGTAACATATTTACATGACCAAGGGTATGCACTTGTCTCCTAACAAACATGTTTGCCAGCAAACACATTGTCAGTCTTAGTTGATAACATATATGATATTCTTTTTCATTTAAGCAAGTACTAATATAAAAATCTTGGTTGTAGATATATTTTCATTAACAAGTACTGAATGGCAACCTGTGGAGAGCTTGAGTGGAACTTTCAATGTGATTCATAAGGCATTTGCAAACATTATATATGCTGATGAGACAATCAATTCTTTTAGTGAGAGAATAGTTTTTATATATTATGCAAAATATGTGGTTTCGTCTAAAGAGGGTACATATGGACATATCGAGGATTTGCCATTGCCAAGTCTCCCATCTCTAATTTGGGATGTTCTTGATAAGGCAACCATGCATAGTTTTAAATTCAAAATATGTCAATATATTCAAAATTCCATGATAGCTGGAAGGATCTCAAGAAGAACATGTCCATCATGGTTTATCCCCTTACATATCCTTGTGGGCTGCTTCAAAATAGCAAACTTACAAAGAACAAAAGTATCTTGGCTAAGTAGAAATTTTGCAAAAGCAGAAATAGATAACATTATAGGAAAACTTTAGAAATTTAGAGAGGTTGACCATAAGGGTGATACCATGAAGTGTATTGTATTCCCCAATCCTTACCTCTGTGTTATAATATAACATGAAAAACTCTTGCTTTGGGCTTTCATTATAGGAGATACAAACTTAAACTAGGTATCTAGATTCCCTTGGATTTTGATATAGATTGCACAACCTTCAATCTTAAGGTGCAAGTTATAGAAAACGAGGTAAATATCACTTCCAATTGGAATCTTAAAGATGTAAGGGATACCTTGGAGATGCTAGACTATACATCCCCAAAATATAAGTTCAAAGTAAATGGTAAAATATTTGGGAGAAGAGCTAAACACTCTTTCTCTTGTAGCAGCCTTCCACAATTGTAAGCTTTGAGCCATAAATATAAAAACATTGATGACATTTACATTTGACAAAAAGATTTTCATTGAATGAAGAGTTACAAAATTGAAGTGTAAGTATACAAGGATCTTGCTTCATTTGCATCTATTTGTCTTCTTTCAGCTTTATAACTTCTTCATGAAAATATATCTAATCTCCTTACAGTGGCTTTTTTCTTTGGTTGGTTGAAGAATTTGATTCGGATAGGGGGGCCTCTTCTCTTCAAGGAGCTGATGAAAGTGTTAGCATTTCTGTCTTTTTGGAGCTTACCTTACTTGTGTTTCTAGATGACTTGTCTTTTGCCTTACTCTTACTCTTAGTTAAGGATTTAAGTGGAGGAGAGTCATGGTTGACTGGCGTGATTGCCTTGTCCAAAATTAACTTAATACATCTTTCTCTTATCCGCCATGTGTATGAATCGAGGCAATCTTGGCACTACAAGGAAAGTTGTAATAAGTTGCTAGGGCAGTGATAGTTTGTACTTGTAGGGACTTAAAACAAAGAAATAGAATTATTATAAAATTTGATGATAATGCAGCAGTTGTAAAAACTGAAAGACATATTGCTCAAAAAAGAATGTGACAAATACTTACATTAACCCCATCTATCTTTAGAATCTTGAATCTATTTTCCTAAAAACATTTGAAATCACTCTCCATCCACAAGAATATGCATCATTTTGCAAGGGTACTTCTTGTAAGAGAAAGCTATATGGTTTTTGAGGATCAGCAAGATCCTCATATGTGGTCTCCAAAAAGTAACCACCAACCTGCCAGCACTGTAATTGGAAACATGTTACTAAAAAAGATAATAAAATAAAATAAAAAATAAACAAAAAAGTAAGGATTATTGTATTCAATGCACATTTTTGCTTGACCATGGATACCATTAAGAGAGTTCATAAGGATAATTTCTCTTGTGAGACCATCAATATATATTAAGCTTTAATGTCCTCTGTAAAGTAAAATGTTAGTAAGAAATGCATACTATAAATAAGTATAAATTAAACCCTTTGCAAAATTGCATACCTTTCGACGTAAGGAAAAAAATATGGTAGTTTGTGATTGGATCGAACGTTCCGAAAAGTAATTCTATGTTTGAACAATATCTTAAAAACAATTTCACTGATAACAGCGGATCAACGATAAATATAGTTTTAGAGATTTCTTAGCTGAGAGAAGCAATCAACGCCCTAAAACTAATAGAAAAAACAAAGGAATGTCAGTTACAATGAATAACACTATCATTCCATTTAAAACAATTAACTCAAAAAGCCTTACCTTATGCAACAAAAGACTATAGAATATGACAATTGAATATCTTTCTTAACAACCATGGATTTTTCCTCAGGGGAAATACTAAGATAGTTTCCTTCTAAAAAAGTGCAAGAGACATTCACAACCATTTTTTCGTATACCTTCCCCATTCTTTTCAGATTGACAATACCAAGGATAGTGATTTTTCTCTTGCAAACTTCATCCTTTGACTCTATAATCTCTTGTGGTCGTTCTTTGTTGGGCAAACACTTGTTCAAGGGTGGTCTTTGTAGGATATAAATGTCTCACCTTCTCAATCATTGGCCGTTTCACTCTCTTAGATAATTTTTGAGGAACATTAAGGATCTCAAATGCTTTTTTATCAATAGTGGGCAAGGGCCACAATACCTTGTCGAACCTATACATGATTTTGTTGACTATACTAAAGTCTTTGTTCATCAAAGCCACTCTATGAGCATGGGTGTCAGCATTGTAAGCATCGTTTTCATAAAATCAATAATGATGTCTTCAGCAGCCTCCTGAAGGCAAATAATGGTTGCAAGTTGTGTAGCTCTTTGTGCTTTCCTTATCTCACTAAAAATTTTCTGAACATAATAAAATCTAGACTTTCTCTTTCTCTTGGACTTGGAAGGGTCTTCTTCTCCATCGGCATAAGAGGGTTGAGGTTGTTCTGTCTGTTGAATAGGGGCATGAAGGGAGGTTGGAAACTTGGTAGTTGTAAGGGGGGGACTATACATGCTAAAGCTTACTATGGGCAGGAGAAGACACTGTCTTTGTACTAGATTGCTTTGATTCCATGGTAGGAGATTGAGGGCAACTAGGAGTCGGAGGGATCTCAAGAGGGAAAGATTGAGGAGATGATGGCCCTGTCTATCTCTTCCTCATGCTCTTCGTTGTCTCTATATACACCTTCCTTGCAGTTTGCTTTGTCCTAGCCATGACCTGCTGGAAAATGAGATAAGTTAGAATATTTTAAAACCATAAGGAAGAAACCTTAAACCCCAAATAGAAACAAAAAATATGGTGTAAAAGGAGTGAAGCTCGAGTTAGAAATCAAGCTACTCGCACCGTATTTATAGATGACCGATACAGTGAGATAGCAATGAAGCACGAGTTCGAAATCAAGCTACTTGCGTCGTATCTCCAGATGACTGATATGGCACAATAGCATTGAAGCGTGGGTTCGAAATCAAGCTACTCGCGTGGTATTTGCAGATGAACGATGCTATGTGATGACTCGCACAAATGACTAATATGACCAATACGATGTGATAGGAGTGAAGTGCAAGTTTGAAATCAAGCTACTCGCACTGCATTTACGGATGACCGATATGGCGTGAAAGGAGTGAAGTAGATATTCCAAGTTAACCTACTCATGTAGTATTTGCGGATGACCGATACGCCGTGAATGTAGTGAAGGGTAGGTTCAAAAAACACCTACTCGCACTGTATTTGTGAATGATTGATACAGGGCAATGCGACAATCATTGAACTCGACAATACTATATATTTGTGCTTTTGGGTTCGAAAAGTGAGCCATGTAAGTTGGCATCAATCTTTTATACTTACGGGATGCAACACGTGGCACTGTTTTATTAGCTAGGGTTTACACGGACCATCCACGTGGCTGTCAACGTGGCTTTCCACGTGGCAAATAGTTGTTTGGTCTATATAAACAAGTAATCAGACATTTATGATTTTTTTGGTAAATTATCAAGCCTAGCTAGAGTTGAAATCCACTTTTAGTTTTTCATATGTTAATTTGTGCCATTTCATGTACCCCTTAATACGGAGCGAGAAGGTATTGTTCTTGAGATTGCTTGTCCACTTTCATGCCGTATCATAGATCCACAAATACGAAGTGAGGAGACATTGTTCGTGAGGTCGGGTGTATACTTTCGTGCCATATCATGCTTTCACTCATGTTTGAACCTAAGAATGTTATAGGCTTTGAAAAGCAGGTAACCCCTAAATAAGAAAAGAAGAAGATTATCATCAGGGTTAGCAAGGGCCTCTGGTTGTGCTGCACAGCCTTCTCCCCTGAAAATTTTACAGCTTTCTCCCCTTGTTCAACAGCAACTATGGGCATGCCTAGGAAGTCTCCAGCCAAAGGCAAGTCACCATTGAGGGTTTCTGGATTGTCTCAGATCAGAGAGGTTTCTCCATCAAAAAGACTCCTAGACTTTCTTCTTCAGAATATCATGGAGTTATCTTATTACGCAATTACAAAGGATATTTTCAACCCTGACTGGGATATTAACCATGTATTGAACTCATTCAAGGAGTTTTTCCTGGAGGAGTTTTCTGAGTTTGAAAGTCTTGCATTTACAGTAGTTGAAAATGATGCAAATGAATATGTTCACATACCTATTGGGAGCTCACCTTCAGAGACGGATTTATTTTGAAGAGAGTGTACATCTCATTCTCTTGACCAACTTTCTACCTCAGATTTATTTTGTTTTACTCATTCTAGGAAATGTAGTCTAATGTTCAAAACAATTGCATTCATTGCATATACTCTTGTTAAATATCCTATTTAATTTTATGAACAACAATTAGAGGGTCCAAAATGTTCCAGCTTCTTCCTTTTAGATGAGGTAGAAAATGACAAGGATGTAGAGGAATGTTTGGACCCTAAGCAAGATGCATATATTGCTAGCAAACTAGATGTTTCCCAATTCAAAGTTGAGATCATTATTGAAGAAAACCATACAAACATAGATCTTTTATGTGACTCTTCTTTTTATATTGTTGCTTCACTTTCAACTTTCCCTATCAAGGACAAGGAATACATACTACTAGTAGACATCCAAGGCTCTTCAATCTTAGGGAGGATTATTGTTTAGCGATAATTGCAGAGGCTTCTAATGCTACAAATGGCATTGCTAATGTTGAAAATGAATCGAAAGAAGAGTTACTTAAACTTGATACTGAAATTATGAACAACAAGTTTATTGAAGCAGGGGATGCCCTTTCTCTTTGTTTTTGTAAGGCAAAGAATGCTAAGAAAGAGTATGGGATTATTGAAGAGGAGTTCACAGCCTTTAAGATCGACTTGGAATTTTCAATTTTGAAAGAGAAAAGTCGCAATATGTTAAAGAATTGGAAGATACCAATTAGACACAATGATCGATTAACATATGGAATCCAACTAAGCTAGAGAATGATGAAAATCAATTGGTACTATTATCTCAAATTCTGTAAGATATACATTAATATGTTTGATTTCAACATTCATTTGACATTTATCTTTTTTTACAATTGGAGATTGAAGATTTTGATAACTTCTTGGGACGGGGTAAAGAGACAAGAGTTGGTATTAGTTCACTGAAAGATGTTACACTTGGTCATTACTTAGCAAGGATTGATCCACATGTTTTCTTGGTATTTCATAGCATCTTCTCAGAGAAAGCAACATGGCCTATACTATGTATCAATAGTTGGCTACAAGAGAATAAATTTTTTGCGTTACAGAGGAAATATCCCAAAGGGGGAGGATGATGTAAAGGCTCCTGAGAGCTAGCTATGTACTTTTCTTTCTTGAAAAATACTATGCATTCTCAAGTTGAAGTATTCATTCTTTGAAGCTGTTGTCGAAAAAACCAATTGAATAACTCCTCAAGAGCATTGATTTTTGTAACTCCTCCTCCATGTCTCGTGCTTTTAAAAAAAATTGTGCATGCTTGATAGTGAGATTTTTCCATGCCTTGGCCATTATAAGTTACTAGGGGACCTTGCTCCTCCACAAAGTAAGGCCATGGATGTGAAGGATATGTTGCAAATTCATAAGAGCAATGGTCATTTTATGCCAATGAAAATTTTATGGATTAAATATTCTCTCTTACAAAATAAAATGTGATATCTTTTTCTTTCCATGCCTCCTTTATTGCTTGAACAAGATTTGTAATCGAACATTTGAACTCTTCTGGATATATGTAGGTTTTCATTTGTTTCTTGAGAAGCTTTAGGAAGACATTGTGGTGTCTCCAAATATCCATCCTTAGAAATGCAAGTCGTGGTGTACTTGCAACGTTTGTCATTATTCCACACAACTCTCTCCAATGCTCCCAAGTAATGCTCATATGTTTTCGTATATGGTCACCTAAAAAAACGTCTAGCTTTTGAGCCTCTCATTGAGACATCAGCCAAGACATCGCTTGCCTCAGAGTGTTGGATTTTTTCTTAAGTGAACTTAACCTCCATGAAAATCCATTTTGGATAGTAATGCCTCATATTTTTCAATACACTCATCCAATAAAGACAAAGGCTTGATTGAGTATGCATTGTTGAGATGCAACCTAAGAAGTTTATCAATAATTATAATCTCTACATGAAAAGTACATAAATGAACATTTGTAAAATGATTTGAAAGAATTAGATCCCATATATCTTCCTTGTTTTTTTTAAAAACTTAGATCTATAAAGTCTCTAGTTGGGGCTCTTCTTATAGGGCACAAATTGCTCCAATCTTTAGACCCAACACTTTCCATGCAATAAATACAATGATATTTTTTATTTGCCCCATTACATATTCCAAGTATACATTTGATAGTTTTCAAGTCAGCACTCATGTGCCATTCCACATTAAAATTACCAATTTAAAAAAAAATCAACATTTCTCCTTCACTTTAAGACTTAACAATGTTTGAAATACCTGTATGAGTAAACAACCATTTCAGTGTTTGATGATTCTCAATTGGTACTTGAGCTATACCAACCCACCAAATCTCCATCTCAGACTGGAACTTATGCATTGGTGCTTAACCCCCACCATTGTTGTATTCCAATACCCCGTTCATGATGCAAATGCTGACTCTTTTCATCTTTTGTCCTTTTTGAATTTGTGCTTCATTTAACCTCAAGGAAAACTTCAAAACACCATGGCATTCCTCTTATGTTATCTATACATGTGAACCATTGTAATCTGTACTCTTCTTAGATCAACCCATATATTGTTAAATACATTGTATTCAAAACTAGCTTTTTTTTTTTTGTCTTTTTATATGGCATAGATGCTTGAATATGAATGTATTCCCCAAAAACTTATGGAATATTATGATTCATACCAGTCCTTGCAATAGATACTCTTAGGACTCGAGGTAACCCAAATGCAGTTATTCTATTACATTTTAGATTTTTAAACCATAATCTTAACCTTTTTGACTAATGACCACAGTATCACATGTCTCTACAATTTTGTTTGGTTTTATTGCGTCCTTTAAGTCCTTAACCAATTCTTTGAGAGTTGGGCCTCTCAAATCCATATTTTGAGGTGACCTGAGAATCCTCAAAATATCATTCTTATTCATGGTCTCTTTTAAAAAAGTGATTCTCTCCTCACTCTCTCAAATATTAATACCTAACATGTTAGAGACATATTTCTTTGCAAGATTCAATCTTCTTTTCTTTACTCTCTCACACAAGCTAGTTTTTTAATTGTCTCTTTCTCTTGTAAATCCTATTGGAATTTTATTAAAGTGTGCTAGCTTGTCTTGTAATGACTTATTAGCATTTTTCAAAACGCCAATCTTATTTGTAAGCTCAGAAATGCTTGTTTATGTAATAAATAATGCTTTTTTTATTTCATTCATCTAAGCCATGTATGTGTATGATGTAGAGTATAACCTTTTACAATAGCCAAGCATCCCATTATAAACTTCCCCAACATATACACATAGTCATGAATATTAAAAAAATTAGGAGGTTTATTAGTTGAAAGATCCTTGGAATAAATATTTCCATCCACCCACAAATCTATATGTTTCTTTCCTTAAGTTCGCAATATGTTCACCTCCATCTCATCTGTTACTACTCGACGATGTATACTTCTACAAGATAAATGAATTTGATCTAGTTGGATGGTAAGTTTATACTTGCATGTGCTTGCATCTGTATTACTTATAGAGGTATTGCTAAACATTTTGGCAAATCAACAATCATAGTGCTATGAAAGTGAGCACAAAGAAGAGAATGTCGAAAGAGAATGGAGAAAGAGCATGAAAAAGGAGCGTGTGAAAAGAAGATGCAAGAGTAGACAAATTGCAATATAGGTGGACATTTCTTGAAAATGCAAATTCTCTCAAGATAAAAAATTATCGAAAAGGTGACCCTGACATAAACTAAAGATGAGGGACAATTAATGGTTGAACTCTTTAATGACTTCAATATTCTCTCATTAATCACATATGAGCAACCAAATTTGGCATTTTCATTCTTCCAAAATCTCAACTAATTAACAACTTAATAATTTTCCTACAACTGACTTTTTTGAAGCGTTTTTGGCCTTAATGGATTAGGTGCACTGTACTGCGACATTGTTTGCATCTAGGGGTAGCGGTAGGGAGCTATCTCCCTAAGACTGCATGTGGTGGGTATACCATTCCTGGCGTGGGAGGAGGTAAGAATCCTCTGCCTAAGGTCATTGAAAACCTTGCTTCAACTTTGTCATACAGTTTGCACCTTCCTCTGCAGCTTGCGGATTGACTAGTCTTCTTTATTCCATGAACTTACGAAATTGTGGTTGTAAGCCTCTAAGGGAAACTCCCTTCTAAATGCCTTTATCCAAATAATAGTTGGTTCATCTCTTCACTATGGATTCCATTCATGAGACATAGACTTCTACTCGTTCACAAGAGGTCTGACTTAGTTTCATAAACTCCTCTTACATCCGCTATTCAAATCCTTTATGCCTGAATTTAGTGAGGAAGGCCAATGTCCCATGTGCCAAAAGTTCCTAGTGCTTGTCTCTCATACCATTAGAATGTCGCACCTTTGAAAGTGGCGAAGAATATTGCCAACCAATGCTTGGGGGTTCTGGCATTGTTAGCTACATATACTACCATAAACTCTACTACATGAAGTTAGGAGCTTTATCAATATTTTCAGGATGGATTTGACTAGGAAGGGGACCTTGAGTCGCCATAGGGACTTCTGTAAAGAGTGCTTTTAGGGCATCAAAGGAGGCTTCTTCTACAAGCTCATTCTTGGCCTTGATTTTTTCCTTCTCTTTTCTCATGTACCTCTGGACTTGTTCTAGTGCTTGCCTCTTGATTGTCTTTCATCAGGGAGTTGGCTCCACCCAATTGGTTTGTACTCAACAGAAAGAATTAGAGGGGGGGCTTTAGTCTCTAGAGGACTCTCTTGCCAAGATTTCTTCTACTTCTTGCTTTTCTATGTCTTTGAATTTAGCTTTCAATCCACTACAAAGGGAAAGATATTCCATTTTGAAGGTATGAAATCTCATTTTTATGAGGATCATTGTGGTGCCATAATCATAGTAATGCCAATTTCTAATGGTTTCAATAGTGTATGTTGTGAAGAATCCTCTATCCACCAACTTCCAGTGGGTTGCTAATTGGACAAACAGGAGATTGGCAGTGCACCATTTATCCCAGTTATCCTATTGTTGAGAATCTATGAACAAATTCCAACTCTTTTTTTTTCTTGTTTTCGTGAACTTCCACTAACCATGACTCCTGAAGCTTTTTTATGATCTCCCACTTGATGATGTCTGGAAACTTCTCAATGAATGTCAAATCTTTGGATGATCATTCTCTTTGTTTCTGCACTTTAGTTTGTTCTTTAAAAAATTTGCTACCAAGATGCACGTCTTTGTTGCTTCAACAAGAAGTGGAAATAATCCATCATATAGAGTGTGTATCAGGGTGGTGATATGTTTCCGCCATTGTGGGATGAAATTCTTGTGAAAAGTGGATTTGGCAATAAGAATCTCTAATTCTTCAGTGGTTGAAGGAACTTTGCAAACTCCCATTGAATTCTTCTCTTCTTCGCAATGCCATTTCCTTCATTTTCAGCCTCTTCTGATGCTTATTGATGGCAGTATTCCCTGGGCTGCACACAAAAAATATGGAGCCCCAAGAGAGACACCAAGGAAATAGGGTTTCTACTGCAAGAAAATCTATATTGTATCATGAACAATAATATTTTTTATCTTTTTCAATAATCACAACAAGGAAAACAACACCAAGAACAAGAAATCTGCACTTTAACAAAATCCATTATACTCTTCATATTCTTCATACAATTCTTTGATAGACATTGAAAAAATAAAATAATCTCCACTTTGAATGGAACGATATCATATAGGATTCATCTTCAAAGTTTTCATAGTTTTCTCTCACAATCTTGCATATATAGATACATTGTTTAGCATTGAATTGGCTCTCTCTCTCTCTCTCTCTCTCTCTCTCTCTCTCTCTCTCTCTCTCTCTCTCTCTCTCTCAATTAATAGTACATCATATCCTCACCAAAATACTCAATAATCACTTAAAATAACCCTTCTTTAGTCATAGATGGCCCTCCCAAGAGGTGCATCTGATATGAAAGGTCACCAAAGCCACTACAGCGACTCTTCATAACTCATCATTATCACTTCACTCTAGTCTTCTCTTGAGTCTTCAATAGCTATTTCTTCCACTTTCTTGAGTTCTTTTGAATATACATTCACCTCTTTCCAAGGATAGAAAACTTTTCCAATGTCACACATAAATTCCATAAAATACTTATATAGGCATATAGAACAGAAGAGAACATGAATAGAGGATCTACATAAGCTCAACAATGGGGTACAGAAGGTCAACAGAAAGCATTAAAACCACATAACTCATACTAAAACTATTCCAAACTATCAAAAACCATTCAATGAGCTTTCAAACAACCTCAAACTTCATCAATAATTACTCCATGCTTCATACAAAAGAAAAACAAAAGCTATGAGGACCAATCAAAACCTCAATAAAACCTATCAGAACATCATAGAGCCTCATATCTCTACTGAAAAACATCATGAGCTTCCAAATCATAATCAACCTCATCCAAACACTCTCAAACACTGCCAAAACAACTAATCATCATTCAAAATCTATCAAGAATTAACCATTCGGGCCTAAAAAATAACAAAAATCAACAAAAAAACCAAGTCATTTTATTTTAGCATTCAACAATGAAACTGAGCTAACATTTGACCATTACACTTACATGATTGATATTTTTGTTGCTAAACCATCAGTGATAAGAAATCTAAGAGAGCTTCAACTATCTTCCTAAGGTTAAGCATAGAAGATGGTAAAGTAGGAAATCTTAACTTGAATTCATAAACTTGAGATGAATGTGCACTAATAATAAAAAACAAGCCTAAGAATGAGAATAAAATGATGCAGACTAGGAGAAAAAGGGACTAAAATCTACCATATTTTTTGAATATTAAACTCACATTGCAATGACTTGAGCACCTGAAGAAAGTGTAGAACTACATTTATATTTTCTAAAATACATTGCCCTCAATGCTAGGCTTGACTACAGGGCCAACCTCTACTCCCAATGACATCTCCAAGTTAGAGTGGGAAATATCTTGCTCAGAGGTCCAAACTTGAGCACATGGACAAGCTCCTGCACCCAAAGAGGTCTCCAAGAGATATTTGTAACTATCTTGCCCTCATGATCTTGATGAGAGAGTAAACTATATTATTGTTCTCCAAAATATCTTATCCTTAGTGCACTCTTGAGTGCAGGGCCAAGTTGTGCTCCCAAAGAGAGCTCTAGGATAGAGTGGACTAAATAGAAATCATAATGTCATGCTCAGAAGTGGTGAAGTAAGAAACCTTAAGTTGAATTCATAAACATGAGATGAGTGTGGGCTAAAAACCCAAGACAAGATTAACAAAGCACAAGAATCAAACAATGGAGGGTGAAAACTTATAGGAAGGAGGAAAAATGGAAACTTGATCCAGCAAGATCTTCTAGAGAAGGCATGGTATTGCATTACACTTCTCTACATTTATGACACATTGAATTAGAAACCATGAATTCTTGAAAAGAACTCCCATGCCCTGAATTTGTGTCCTTATAAAAGAGATCATAAATTGAGAGTAGTAAGATCTCCCTCTTAAAAGAGAACTTGATGAAAGAATAGAACCACATCGATGTCCTCTAAAGTAACTTGCCCTTTGTGCTTGGCTTGGAGTGTAGGGCAAATCTCTTCTCCCAAATACAATTTCAAGATAGAGTGGGAAATATCTTACTACTATGAGTGCCAGACTTGAGCACAATGCAAACTCATGCACCCAAAGATGTCTCCAAGAGAGTCAAAATTAATTTCCCCTCACATCCTAATGAGAGAGTAGAACTATAATGTTGTTCTATAAACTACATTAGTATTGTCTAAACTATCTTGCCCTCATTGGGTAGGCTTGAGTGTAGGGCCAACCTATGCTCTAAGAGACAACTCCAAGATAGAGTGGAAAATATCTTTCTCTAAGCGCCATACTTGAGCAAATGGCTAAGCTCTGCACCTAAATAGGTCTCCAGGAGAGAGTTGTAAGTATCGTGTACTAATGATCCTGATGAGACAATAGAACTATATTATTGTTCTCTAAAGTATTTTTCCCTCAGGGTAGTGAGGCCAAAGCCCCAAGATGTGCTCCCAAAAAGAGATTGGAGATAGAGTGGACTGAATAGAAATGATGAGGTCAAGCATAAAAGATGATGAAGTATGAAAACTTAAGTTGAAAAACTTGAGATGAGTGTGCACTCAAAACTCAAAACAAACTTAAAAAGCCATGAGAAACCAACAATGGAGGCTAAGATGAAATGGGAATAAAATCTACCATAGCTCTTGAAGAGCTCAACTCACATTGCAAGGACTTGAGAGACATAGAGCATGAAATCTGCTAGATGTTGCAAGAAGGAAGAAATATAAAAAAATTCTATACATTTAGGACACATAGAATTAGGATGCATGGATTCTTGAAAAGAACTCACATGCCTTGAATTTGTATCTATATACAAGAGAACATAAACCAAGACTAGTAAGAGATTCCCCCTCAAGGAGAACTAGATGATAACATAGAACTAATGTAGTGTTGTTCTCTAAACCTTCTTTCCCTTAGTTGTGGCAGGCTCGAGCACAGGGCCAAGCTCTACTTCGAAAGAAAGCTCAAAGATAGAGTGGAAAATATCTAGCTCTAAGCATCATACTTAAGATCATCGCCAACCTATGTACCCAAAGATGTCTCCAAGAGAGAGTTTGAACTATCTTGTCCATAGAGTGATGATCATAGAGTAAAACTATATTGCTATTCTCTAGTCTACATTGGTGTTCTCTAACTATCTTGCCCTCTATGCTAGGCTTGAGCACAAGGCCAAGCTATGCTCGCAAAGATAGCTCCAAAATAGAGTGTGAAATATCTTGTTCTAAGTGAGGAGAGTCCTATCTACCTTCCTTGCATGGTCCTGATGAGAGGGTAGAACTAGATTCTTGTTCTCTAAATTATATTCCCTTGAATTCAGGCTTGAGTATAGGTTTGGAAGTTGTGCTCCCAAAGAGACCTTTGAGATAGAGTGGACTAAGTAGAGCTACATTGGTGTTCTCTAAATCATCTTACCTTAAGTGCTAGGCTTGAGCATAGGGCCAAGTTGTGCTCCCAAAGAAAACTCCAAGATAGAGTGGGAAATATGTTGCTTTGAGTGCTAGGCTTGAGTTCATGGCCAACCTCTACGTCCAAAGAGCTCTCCAAGAGAGAGTTTGAACTATCTTTTCCTCAATCCTTGATGAGAGAGCAGAATTATATTTCTATTCTCTAAACTACATTGATGTTCTTCGAACTATCTTGCCCATAGTTTAGGCTTGAGTCGCATAGGGCCAAGTTGGGTTCCCAAAGAGAGCTCCAATACTACATAGTGGAATGAGTAGGAATCATAAGGTCAAGAAAAAAATATGATGAAGTACTAAAACTTAATATTAGTCTTGTAATTTACCACAAAAGTGGTTGCAAGTTACTTTGGTGTGGCTGAGGTTCTATTTCACAATATTTGAAATAACATATACATATGATACCAAAATAGGATGGAACTTCATCAACATTGTAAGATACCAAAGTAAAATATTTGGAACAATTTCAAATGGAAAATATTTTTTTAAATAAACATTTTAAAAATGTATGAAGGCGGTCAAAGGAGCACTCAACAATACTATTTGGATCTCTTTAAAAAGTTGATAATTTTTATTTAATTTCAAATATTTTAATGGAAATATGTATTACACATATCAAAGTATTTTTCATGAAATTTTTAATTTGATAAAAAAATTTGAGATGGTTTTGATGAGAAACATTAAAGTTTTTTTGTGAAAATAGTATTAAATATGGACATAATAATATATACTTTTGAACTTATTTTTTCCCTCTTTATCTTTTTTCAATTAGTATCTTATGTTGATCACATTTTCCTAAAACTATTTCTTCTTAATCTTTCTCATTGATAAGAAATTGAATTTTTTGTAGAGGATCCAAACTACCACAAAAGTGGCATTTTTACTTATCAAGAGTAGGACATCACAAATTGGTGGCAAACTAAGTGCCAATTAAAGATAATGGTAGTGGCTCTGTAAGGAAAGGTGATACACGCTTAGGATAGCACTGGAACGACTTCAAGGCATTGCAGGCAAGCAACAAAGGCTATATAGGGAGTAGAGAGGAAGAGATGATGAGGATTCGACACAAAAATGGTTCCAATTCACCCCATATATATATTTTCACACACACATACAATTAGCTTCATGTCCATGCTATGATTATTTCCATGGTTATCTAGCTTCTACATTGTCTTTTTGAGTGATTAAGCCTTTGAATGTATCGATTTTTTTGAGCCTTTCCATTGCTTATTAATGTCTCTTAGAGAGACCATGGTGCTTCATCTCAATTATGTAAATTGAACTACTAGAATATATAAGAACTCTATAATAATCATTTATTGTTCATGATTATCTATTTGGATAGGTTTTTTCAATATGATGTCAATGATACACCTACAATGGTAGCATATCTCTATGTTGAGTCTGAGCATATTAGGACATTATAGTCTCATAGAGTTGGTGTAATTTGATCACACTTGGTGACTACAACCCAAACTTGGACTTAATTACACATGATGACCATGTTGATCTTTCTCACATGCATAGGTTTGCATGGACATGTGCTTTGAGGGTCTGTTAGAGAATGTCTAGCTTGCGCTTACATGGTTTTCTAAGCATGAGTAGTGAAGTTGAGTACCTTCTCCTGAGGGTGATTCATTCCTCAATGATGACAAACTCCCAGCAAAGGACTCTACTCTCCAGAGTCCCACAAACATCACTCACATTGTGTTTCCCAAACTTGGCATGTGCTCTAGGTCTACCAATCACTCTTGTGATGCCTTTGAAGCTATTAGGTTGGTTGTTTGCATCAACAAAATTGGTTGTGGTTTTACCCATTTTTCCTTGTAGTATCCCAATCCATACTTGGATGGATGGCCATGTACGGGTTCCATTCTCTAAGTTTTTTAGCTCATCAATAGCTAGGATGAGGATTATTTTATTTGATAATTTGAGGTGGCATATACTGTTAATTGTTCTACCCATGTAGATTCCATCCATAAGGTGGCCATATATGAATCATTGATCCAAAATAGGTAGTGGCTTGTCTCATAGTAGATGATAATTGGGCAACTTTTATTGATTTCAAGATAGATTCCACTCCTAGACTGATCCAAATGCTGGAGAGATTGCAATCTCAAGCAAGGAGATACCACAATCTAGAGCTATACAACTCAATTTGAGGTCCTAAAAGGAAGAATGTCTCAACACACACAATCCATTGGTAAAATGTTGATGAAAAATGATGCCATTAATCCAGTGACTTAGATTTGAATTTGGAGCCAGAGGACGTGAGTAGCAGTAGGGCAGAGGCCTACGAGGATGAGGTATGCTAAAAGCCTACAAATTCCAAGAGAAAGAACAAGGGTTGTAAACCCTTAGAGAATGATCACAAACCTACAATCAAAACCCTATAGAGTAGCAACTATAACAATTAGGGTCATCAAGCAAATTGATTATGATATTAATTAGCGATGGTGCAATATTTGCTATATGGCCACTCACAGTATGGAGGTTTGCTGGTACAATGATAGAAGTAAGATGGGACATGTTAGAGCCTAGAAAGGTATGGAAGGAGTGCAACCTACCAATTAGAAAGACATGGGATGAGTACAACCTGCCAACTAGAATACCCTTGAGCCATCTACAATAGTTGCATGGGCATGTGCTTATATCCAATAGGATTGATGATTCATCTCTCCCATGGATCATGCAGGACGAGGAAGGAATTGAGGAAGCCGAGGATCAAATGATCACCCCTCATACACAAGCAATGTTTCTTTTGCATGCAAGAAGGACACTAGAGATTGGAGTGTCTAGAAGGCCAAGTATACAATGCTTAGAAGAGGCAAAGCCAGGATCATAATACATTTCCTTTTGTCCATATGGATAAAATCAAAGATCTATATGAGCCAAATAAGTAAATGTGGTTGCCTAGTCAAGCAAAAAGCTCAAATGAATAGTAAAAAAGTCTAAGAAGCTCATGGAGCAAAATAGGAGAGAGTTTGTCACTAGATGGCTGAGTGGATAGCAAATGAACCCACAGTGATGAAGCATTTGTAGCCAATTCATGTACCAAATTCAATGCCCGCAAGGCTGAAAGGGACTACAAGAGCATTGGTGGCAATGCAAAATTTGTAGTCGACTCTTGGTTAGAAGTCAACACTCATACAAGTGAAAGAGATAGTAGGAGTATGCCGACGGTGATGCACAATTTGCAGCTATGAGTCTTGCCTAGAGTCAATTCTTGCAATGGAAAAAGGGAATTGATTGGCACCAAAAGCTCCAAGTCAATCTGCTTCACAAGTGATTCAAACTCATTCAAAAACATAGACTACATGGGGACTGGTCTCTATTACTATTCTATTTGGGGATTTGCTAAATTTGGTCCCAGCATTCATGGACCATATGCAAATGATTGAATGGGATTGGCCTATACTATTGCAACCAAAAGTGGTGGCTCTAATAGTAACTGCACCAAAGGAGGAAGTCTATGTCAAGGTACTACATAAGTCAATCCCACTAGAACCATTGTCAGACCCCACTATTTTGGAAATTTCTCTTCAATTCAAGGGTTGAGTAATAAGCATGTCAATAGTGACTCAGAAGTCAACATTATCATGGTAGCCATGTGTTGAGATTTCAAGCTGCTAAATTGAAAACTAGTTCCCTTTTTGGTCCATATGGCAAATCAATAGAGAGTGCGGCCTCTTAGAATTATCCATTCAATCTTGATGGAAGTAGCAACTATTTCATTTGTGATTTCTTTGGTGTTGAATATGGAGCATGTAGGTGAGGATTACAATATCTTGCTTAGATGGACTTGGTTCTTGTGGTAAGCCTAGGTTAGTCATAATTGAGATTGTGATTGGCAACTAACGATTCATCGAGATCACAACAAAAGCACATTCTTTTGAAATAGAATCTTACTTTCATCAACAACATGTAGACTAGTGGTAGCTGAGATAATCAACATGGTGGATGGCTTGGATGATGATGAGGAAGCTACTTTCCTAAAGCAAATGCACATTTGGAACCCTTTGTCTTGTGGATGTCATGCAAATTAGTCACAACAATAGTTGCATCCACATTTCCCACTCTATCTTGCCATGGAGCTAGTACCAAAACAGAATCAGATTTCCAAGGGTACAAAAATCCCGATTTGGACACTAAAGCAGAAGTGGCTCAAGCTATGGTTATAGTTGAAGTGGATTGTAGCACAAATAATAAGACAATAAAGAGAGTTTAAAGAAGCACAAATACAAAAGGTAACTAGGGTCATAAAGGAAGTACTTTCCATAGTCTATCT
The DNA here is from genome assembly GCF_053477565.2 of Lygodium microphyllum. Classification (NCBI taxonomy): domain Eukaryota; kingdom Viridiplantae; phylum Streptophyta; class Polypodiopsida; order Schizaeales; family Lygodiaceae; genus Lygodium; species Lygodium microphyllum. The sequence goes on from NC_141139.1 coordinate 29,136,439, forward strand.
TTAGCCTAAGGAAAAGCTAGATTGACTCCTCTCAGTTAGATTTATTGCTCTAGTTGATTGAGAAAATTGAATTTTCCCAATTGTCATAGTTTTGAAGAAGAACAACAAATTACAGATCTATGTGGATAATAGAAAATTAAATGCTGCCACTATCCCAAACCCATTTCCCATTCCATACCTTGATAGTATCTTAGATGAGATAGGTGTCCATGAAATGTAATGTTTTCTAGATGGCTTCAATAGATACAATTAGGTCCAACTTGCCTCTGAAGATCAACCCAACTACCTTCATTAAGGCATGGGGAGTATTTATTTCAAATGTGATGTGGTTTGCCTTGAAGAATGCTTTGATCTCTTTTTAGTGAGAAATGCAATAAATCTTTGGACCCTATTTAGCCAACTTCATGAGGGTATTTTTGGATGACTTTAGTGACTTTAACCAACTTTGATCTCAATCTTAATCCCATTAAGATTTCTCTTTCTATAAAAGGTAGTGTTTTATACAACCATGCTATTCTAGGAGATGGCATTGCTATGGACCCCACAAGGTGGCTTGTAATAAAGCTAAATTCCATAGCAAGATTTTAAACTGAAAAAACAAGAAATAGACATAAATTTCCAAGAAGCCATAGCCAAGGTGGCTTGGCAAGAAATAGTATTACCAATGTTGGTTGAGAATCAAATGATGAGAGGCTGTTGTAAGGTATGCACCCCAAGCTATGGTGGCCAAGAGTATTCACCCTCTTAGATGGTGGGAGGTTGGGAATTCAACAAGTAATGTTTGTAAAATGGCAAAAAGATATCTCCCATGTTACATATCCACCTTTTATACTTAACCCTAGCCTACCCTAGACTAAGGCATTTATGCTTTATTACAAGTCGTCTCAGCCTAAAAGAGCTTTTGTCCTCAAAGCTAGAAATTGGGACAATTTACAAGGATGAGTATAAGAATAGCTTGAAATAGATGGAATCATGTTGAACTAAGACTCCATGCTAGAATAAAAGTCTTCATGCCACAAAGAAGAGTCCTTCAAAATATGAAAATAACGGATTGTGGATTGCTGTAATTTGTAAAACATGGCAGCCAATAAGAGTTGCCCATAACTCGTGATAGAAGAGTCCAAATGGCACCAATAAAGTCTTGCTGGATAGAAAAGATCATAAGGAAACTGTCCAACACATAGAATTCAATCATGTTGCCAAAAAGGACCATGTAATTCGACAGAAAATTCACAAAGCAAGTTGTCCACTGTCCTGTAACTGCAATAATCCCACTGTTTTGAAGGAATCATGAAGCCTTAGAGAGGAAGATTGAATATGTTGAGGAATGAGTATTGCAAGCATTATTTACAACCCACCAACAATGGAAATTCACTAAAGTCCCATATGCCTCCATGGTCAAATGGATAGCCATCAAAATAGTCATCACAACTATAAGTTCCTTCTACAAAAAAATAGATCCCATCATTGCCTCTTGGGTCAAATGGAAATAAGGAAGCATCTTCATGATCCCCTAGATCAAATGGAAACATAAGATCATTAATTGAGAACGTATCATTTGAGTCCATAGATTGGTGTATGGATTCATGAAACTCCTTTACACGTCCCTCTTTAATTGTTGCATTCACTAGGTCTTTATCATGATGTAGGTTAGAAAGCTGATAGGCATCGTGATCAACTTCAAAGGATTTGTAAGACTCTCCATCTTGGTTTTTACAATCCACTTCCTCTTCAGCCTCTTCAGCTTCCTCTCCATTATCCGGAGACTCTATAACCAGCAACATCTTAGCATTCCTTTTCTTGCATATATCTTTATGATTAGAAGATGTTGGTTCAACACACCTATAGCATAGGCCAATTCAATATACTACAATAGAGAAGCACATTTAGTCTACAATTGTAGACATGGAAATGTATGAAGGGAAAATATTCAACCTACTACAACGCTATCTCAGGACAATGAGCACTAGAAGATAAAAACTCTTCAACATTGGCCTTTATGACATGTTCTTTGGGGCCAACACCTTTCAGGTTTGAGAAGGTGTATCTACTTTCGGTGCATCCTCTTTCATAGGTGTTAATGGAGGAGGTTCAAGAGGTTCATCTCATCTTGCACATCATATGGTGGTGCATACATTGCATTTGATGATTGATCCATCATTGGTATCTCCAAGAAGTTTTCAATAAGCTTTTAAAAAAAAAACTTTTGCCTACTAAAGAGACTAATGGAGCTTATATAGTGATTACAGGGATAATGACAGTGACAGCTACAACATTGATAGTGACAATGCAATGATAGTGGAGCTTAGAGAGTAATTAGATAGAAGTTCTTTGCCTCAAACTGAAGTTCTGTCCCTTTGCAGTCAGTATTGGTCTCTCAACAGAAGGTTCCTCTTGAAAGTCAGAATATCATGACCTACAGCTCTGGAGCCTGCAAGAGATGGATGTACTCAAGTGAGAATAGTCCACCAGTAGTGGTAACATAATTGTCCTAATGTGCTAGATCATGAGCATCAGCTTGAACTGTTACTATGTTTGACATGACATGCTTTTGGTGTGCAACTGAATGCCTTCTCCAAAGGTCTCATATTCAGATTTGATGTTGGTGTTGAATGTACATATTTCTTTACTGCAGCAAATCGTGTTTGAAAGTGGTTTGATGAGCTTAATGAAGCTCTAAGAAAGGTTACTTAAGCTTCAGACAAGTTGTTTTGCAGCAGGCACAGCCATATATACAACATCCTCCTGCTTATTCACAACAGTCTTTACAATATTCTCATCAAGGTTCAGAACAACAACAGCATGTTGCAATGCTTGGTATACAACAACAGAAGCAGCAAATGATACCTCAATCTATTGTACAACATCAAATTGTTCCTGCAATAGATTAGTGGTATCAACAACAATATCAAGAGTACAATCAACAGAATGAACAATATCAACAACAATATGAACAATACGAAGAAATGCAGATTCAACAGTAACAAGCTTTTCAGCAGAAGCAGATGCCAGGTGATCGATACCATTGTTTGGATTGCAGTGAAGATTATGAAGAATATGCAAGGTATCATGAGTACAATGAGCAGTGGTATGACCAATATCATGAGTACAATGAGCATTGGTATGACCAACAACATGTATATGACAGTGATGAGAACTCCATTGAATTGCAGCATGCAAGTGAAAGTCATAATATTTTTGGACAGTAGCATGATGTATTTGATTAGTCTTCTCATCATGATTATCATGTTTTTCCTTCAAGGTTTCATCCACATGAATTTGGACAGTATGTCTATAAATATGCCCATGGTAATGTCTATGAGAATGTCAGCCATCATGATCAGCATGACATGGATGAATGTAGTAGTTATGATTATTTTTATGGATAGCATTATGCTAGTGAACATGGGTAGCATGTTGATCAGTACTTCTTTGATGATCAGCCATCTCATAGTCAAAATTATGATGATGATCAACTGTTTCCTGGACAACAACATTATGCTAGTAGAAATGAATGTGGTCATGACTATGGAAAGCCATTTTATCATGAGAAATATGATAGTCATAGTGGCGAGCATGATGTTATTCATGCACAAGGCCTATGCCATAAGTGTGCTGAACCAATATCTTCTAAACATAAAGATATATGCAAGAAAAGGATTGCTAAAGTGTTGATGGTTATAGAGTCTCCGAATAATGGAGAGGAAGCTGAAGAGGCTGAAGAGGAAGTGGATTGTAAAAACCAAGATGGAGAGTCTTACAAATCCTTTGAAGTTGATCATGATGCCTATCAACTTTCTAACCTACATCATGATAAAGACCTAGTGAATGCAGTAATTGAAGAGGGACATGTAAAGGAGTTTCATGAATCCATACACCAATCTATGGACTCAAATGATACGTTCTCAATTAATGATCTTATCTTTCCATTTGATCCAAGGGATCATGAAGATGCTTCCTTATTTTCATTTGACCTGAGAGGCAATGATGGGATCTATTTTTCTGTAGAAGGAACTTATAGTTGTGATGACTATTTTGATGGCTATCCATTTGACCATGGAGGCATATGGGACTTCAGTGAATTTCCATTGTTGGTGGGTTGTAAATAATGCTTGCAATACTCATTCCTCATCATATTCAATCATCCTCTCTAAGGCTTCATGATTGCTTAAAAATAGTGGGATCATTGCACTTACAGGATAGTGGACAGCTTGCTTTGTGAATTTTTTGTCATGAATTACATTGTCCTTTTTTGCAACATGATTGAATTCTATGTGTTGGACAGTTTCCTTATGGTCTTTTCCATCCAGCAAGACTTTATTGGTGCCATTTGGACTCTTTTATCACGAGTTATGGGCAACTCTTATATTGGCTGCCATGTTTTACAGATTACAGCAATCCACAATCCGTTATTTTCATATTTTGAAGGACTCTTCTTTGTGGCATGAAAACTTTTATTCCAGCATGGAGTCTTAGTTCAACATGATTCCATCTATTTCAAGCTATTCTTGTACTCATCCTTGTAAATTGTCCCAATTTCCAGCTTTGAGGACAAAAGATCTTTTAGGCTAAGATGGCTTGTAATAAAGCATAAATGCCTTAGTCTAGGGTAGGCTAGGGTTAAGTATAAAAGGTGGATATGTAACATGGGAGATATCTTTTTTCCATTTTACAAACATTACTTGTTGAGGTCCCAATCTCCCACCATCTAAGAGGGTGAATACTCTTGGCCACCATAGCTTGGGGTGAATACCTTGTTGCAGCCTCTCATCATTTGATTCTCAACCAACATTGGTAATACCATTTCTTGCCAAGCCACCTTGGCTATGGCTTCTTGGAAATTTATGTCTATTTCTTGTATTTTCAATTTAAAAGCTTGTTGTGGAATTTAGCTTTATTACATTGTCAAAAGTGGCATCAAATGACTGTTGTTTGGCCATCTGGTGGATCTGGATCTCTGGCCAGAAAGATATGGTAGGAAACAATGGTGAGCAAGTAGTGATTAGACGATTGCAAAGCTGAGGCGTTACACTAGCTGTGCCACCTGCCACTGCTGTAGACAATAAGGAAATTTCCAGAAAGACCAAGGCCTTATCAAAGAGAGCTATGATGGAGGATGCCGGTAATAAGGTAGCAAGTGCTGCTCCTATCTAGCATGCCAAGAAATGTGCTACCTTGGCCAATCTTACCAATATATCATCTGCTCGCTCAAACACCCAAGCTTCAACATCTCAGGGAACTATCAAAGTAATGACTGCCAAAATCAAACCTACAACTCCCCAGTGTATTTTGTATACAGCTGATGATAGTCAAATTGCCATGGATGAAGCTGAGGCATTCATATCTCAGGCCACCACTACTCCTCCTCCATCTGCTGTTATCATTCTCCTAGCAAAAAGAAGATGAAGGGAGAGGCAAAGCTTACCAGAAGAGAAACATAGGCATACTAGAGATGGATATTGATGGAAAACAATAGCTAGAGCTTGTTCTCAACATCTAGGAGCTTCAGGATTAAGTTGTCAAAATAGAGCAAAATGGATCTTCTTCTACTACTTTGGTGATTCTTTTTCTTCACAGGTCTTCTTCTCCTAGGTGTGTATCACCAACAGTAGTTGCTTTCACTTCAAAGATGCCTTCACCTCTGCTGATGTTGTCTCATTCGCACTTTTGCTACTCTCCTTCTTCATGCCATGCAAGTTAGCCTTGATGAAATGAGCCTCCGATGTCTCCTTCCAGTCGACTTGAACGTTCACCATGGTCGCAACATCTGGCGGGACACCGATGTCAACAAGGCCATGGAAGTTTCTGCTTGGGAAGTCCCAAAGGAAAGAGTCAAGGGAGAAGGGGTTGAAGAGGCTAAGGCCATCGTTTGCAAATGAGAAACTGATGATTTCTCAATGTAAAGAAGCTCGCTTCCACTCAGTTGAGCCTTTGCTAGGGATTGCAAGGGCAAAGGTTTTTACTACACATTCACGGAGAAGAAGATAGCCATGCCTAGCTGGTGGCTCTAGATACCTTTAAGATGCTTTCCAATCTCTGAAACTCCTACGATTGTTTGCGAGAAGGCCCTGAAGCTCATCGAATCTCACAGAGAATCAATTGAGGAGTTATGTTACCTTCCTGTATTTGAAGAGACATATAACAGCTTAAGAACAAGAGGAGTCTGCTTTCATGGCCGAGATGTGGAGAGCTTAGCCTGATCTTTACTCCTCCAAGGACACAGAGTACAGAGCCACTTCCAAGGACTGAATAGTTGAAAGAGATTTTTTAAATGTTGCTAGGAATTCCATGGAACTTCTCTCCACAGTGCTAACTTCATCTCCACAGGAGGAAAAGTACTGAAGACACTCATAGAGTAGTGTAGATAGTCTCAAGTTAATGTACAATGATCTCCTACAAAGATTAGCAAGATCTTGTAGTAGCTAGAAGCATTGTACCCTCCTCTAGCCTTACCTTCTATGTTTATCACATAGAGCTTTAGAACAATGCATTTTGATCTAATCCTGCTAACCACGTTTTGCATCAAACCTTCCAAGAATGGTTATGACCATACTCCATGTGTCAAGTAGAATGAGACTTTGATAAGCATTCAAGTCATTGATGTAAAAGAAAGAGGATATGCAAGGTGTTAACCCCAACATGAAGAGAGCGAAAGAAAGTGGAAAAGACGCAGGGCAAAGGCGGAAAAAAGGTAACCCGACGGAAGAAAAAGAAGGAGAAAAGGCCAAAAGCGCAAGGACAACCGTTAAAGGCCAAGGCAACCACGAAAAGGGAAAGGCGCATAAAAAGCGCACCCTAAAATCTTGTAAAAGAGTGCGATTTGTAAATATAGAAGGGTAGTGAAAAGGAAGCAAGGAAGATAAAAGGACAATGGAAAATAGGGCCTAGGCTATGACCGGCCATGTAAAAAAGGGAAAAAGGGGATGACCGCCCAAAAGGGAAGTAGGGTCTTGTATATAAAGTTGAAAAGTAAATGAAGAGCTTATTCTTTGGTGTGGCAAAACTAGTCTTCTTCTTCCTCTCTTCTTCTCTCCTTCTTGCTTGTGTATGCTCTTGAGAGAGGGAGTGTGAGAGTGTGAGGGAGTGAGTGTGTGAGAGAGTGAGGAATCAAGAGGGTGAAGCTCTCCACCATCTCCTCTCCCCTTCTCCTCTTCTCTTTTCTTCTCTTCTCTTGCGCGCGCGGCTATGGAGGATGAGGCTTGGAGATGGAGGAGGCATGAGGATGCTTGAGCTAGCATCAAGAATCGTGGAGCTACCAAAGTGTGAGAGAGAGGAGGGTACTCGATCAAACATCAAGGTAAGTTCACTGCATTCGTAGGATCGACGGCGCGTCGGCTAGGTGAGAGATAGCCATGAGAGCTCGCTTGGAACGCTTGAAACAATAAGCGGTCCGTGGGCCTTGGCAGTTGAGCGAAAGCTTCCACATTTCGGTTCCGTTGCCGGGACCAACGAATTCAAGCTCAAGCACTCGCGCGCCCCATATCGAGCATCGAAGTAGGGCATTCACCCTGAAACGGAGCTTGAGATAGGTAGGAAGTCGGGTGTTTTTGATCTTCAGAACAGGTAAGTGTTTTGGAACAATCTGGTTATTAATGACTGGAAAACATGGAGAAATTAGTTCAGTGTTTTGCTTTCGATTCAGGATGTGTTTAGGATAGATTAGCAGTAGGAAATCACACACGAAAAGGCAGAGGGCTGCTGCTGTGAAACAAGGGAAAAACCATAGGAAACAAAGGGAAAAAATGGAGTAGATGCAAGGTAACGGCATAGCAAACGCCGGGGAAGAAACCTGTAGTGTGTAGGGCAGAGCCAGCAGGGTATAAACTCTGGGAGGGCAAGAGGAACCCATTTCCAACCAACGGAGAGCGAGAGAGATAGAGAGTGAGTGAGTAAGCGAGCTGGGCTGCCGTCCCGATCGACCGGAGCTAGGAGGACATCGCATTCGGCGACTTCAGGTAACCGACCTCGTCCACCCCACTTCAGCTCTGTTGCGGGGTAATCGCACGACCAATAGGATAATACACCTAGTGAGAATCGAGCAAATCGATGTGCGTAACTCATCGGACTGGCAGAATCGGATGGCCGTGATTCCCAGAATCGGACACTCGGACAACCGTCCGATCGGAACAACCCGTTCAATCACTAGGCTCGGACCAACTGGTCCGATTGGACGTGCCACGTGGCACTCAGACCAACTTGTCTGACTCAACCACTCGGACCACTCGGATGCTCCGACTCGGACCCACTCGGTCCGATCGGACGAAGTAACACATGTCACCAGTCGGTCCCCGGACCATGTCTCGGTCCGATTCCTAGAATCGGACCCATCCATAATCGGACCGCCTAGAATCAGACCAATTCCTCGCACACTCACCCGTCCGATTCTTAAGAATCGAACACGCGGACCTTAAGACCCTCACTTCGCCCTAACATACCTGGTCCAATCCCCACAATCGGACCACTGGTAAATCGGACCCATCCATAATCGGAACATTGGTAAATCGGATGTCCAATTCCCAGAGCCAAACCAAAATAAGACCTGACCCATCTAGGGACACACTGTGGCACTCCCCCAGCGACCCACCCCCACGTGAGCAACAGGAAGCAGCATATGACCCTGGGACCCGTAAGGCGGCCAGGACTAGAGGAGCAAATCCTGTCAGGCCCAAAACGAGCAAGAGTGAGTAAGACGTAGGGGAAGCACTCACAGCACTCTGATTGAATTTCCGCACTTGAAGAACACTTAGGAAAGTCGAAAGCCTGATTGAGCACGAGTGCACGAGGAACAATGCACTCACGAGTGACCCTAAGTTGAGCACTGCATTCAAAAATTTAAAAGAACTCACTCAGATAAATTACCAAAAAACCCACCACTAGGAGAAAACCCAAGCGTAACAAACGCATAGAGCGCAAGGCATGATCAAGCAAGGAGCGACAACGACAAGGATCTGACTTACAACCAGGCGCGAGAATTCCACCATGACAGAGGGAGGCTCAGATCATCGGTTTGCAGGGGAGCTAGATGTTAGAGCATTTTCGGAAGCCATACAGCAAATGGTGAGCAGTTACGATGCGCAGGCCAAGTAGGAACACCGTGGCAGGACGGCAGAGACAATCATTGCGGACCTAGAGGAGGAGAGGAGGCTAGCCCGCAAGGCATTGCAGGGCATAACAGAATATAATAGGGACCAACAAGCCAGGAGCCTAAGGCAAAGCATGGAGCTGCATGAGGTGCAGCGAGTGTTGAACTTGGCTGGCCGAAACCGAACAGACCAGGAAAGAGCACTCGAGGAAGACCTGATGCTGGGCGAGCTCCTCATGAAACGGTTGCTTGATAACACCGCGGTGGAACAAAATGCTGCTGCACTAGCAACCTCGCTACTCGCAGGACTAGGGGCAACCCAAGGATCAAAGAACCAAGCCAAAATACCTATCGTCGCTAAGCAACTCGACAAGTACCAGCCACCGGACGACCCGTACAGCTTTGTCGAGCAGTTTGAGCAGGTCTGCAAAACCAATGGCCTCAACGACCAGGCCCAACGTTCGCAAGCATTCGGACTCTGCTTAAGCGATAAGGGTAGGACGTGGTATACGAGCCTAGATGCTATAGAACGGGCCAACTTCAATAACCTCAAGGACCTTTTTGTCAAGAGGTTTGCCAAACCCGGATACTCTGACAACCTGCTAGTGCGCCTGATGAACATCAAGCAGAAGGAGAGGGAGGGCATCTGCGACTATGTGACCCACGTGAGAAGCCTCTTTAAGAGAATCCCCTTGGGCGAAAGACCGACTGATAGGGCAGTGTCCATCGTATTCATCAGCGGGATTCGGGATGAAGAATTATACAAAGCACTAGCAGGCAACTCGAGCTTGCAACGGGACGTAGTGGCTAGGGTTTTTGAGGAAGCCATTAGGGTCGATTTGACCAGCTGAGGGAGCAGAGCTCTAGGAGCTCGAACCCAGAAGAAATCAACCCACGGAGTTTAGAACGAACGCCAACCTCTAGCGAGCAATCCAACGCATCATCCCACGATAAGGGGAAGGCCGCCGAGACGGACGGCCGAGGTCAAGACAGAACTAGCCAAAATACAAGACATGTTAAGGCGACCTACACGTCTGCACGTCCAGTGCGTGTACTGCGGAGGAAATCACCTGCCAGCAGAATGTCAAGACCCTAGGTCAAGACCCTGCGCTAACTGCGGAAGGTTCGGCCATGATGCCGCACACTGCAGACTACCACGAAGACTACCATACACGCAGCCCTACGGCCAGCTCTACCCGGCTAATAGACCACAGCCATTCTACGGAAGGGGAGCCCCGCTTGCCCTACCAGCACCTAACGACACGAAGCCAGCGGTCCCTAGGCTGGACATAAATCCTACCGGTATTCCTAGACCGCCTGGTCCCTATGTGACCCACCCACCAAGCGATGCTCCCGTGCACTACGTAGAGGAGCCCAGTGTGACGAAGAAACCTACATATACCCTTACGTCTCGCATGACGATGAGGGCAATGCAATCCTCATGGATTATCGACCAGTATCGGTGATGGCACTAGGACGAGGACGGGGTAGAGGCCTGGGAGGGCAGCCATAGGATCCGGTCACTTGTTGGACGTGTGGACATCCCGGTCACGTCTCATTACGCTGCCCAGAAAGAGAGCAGCAAAGTAGGGACAAAGCTGACCAAAGGTGTGCAAAGTGCGGAATCACTCATCTTTTCATAGATTGCCCAAAACGGAAGCCGCCTTCTGGTTCAGCTAATTTGCCGTTGGTCCCGCTGGGACTGTTTGGTGTTGAAAACCCTGATGGGGAAGCCACACCTATCCCCCTACGAGTGATGACCCAAGACTCCCCCACTGAGTACCACGCTGAAATGATTATCTGGGAGCAGTAGGAGTATAGCCGAGACCCCTTCGACCTACGCTTCGAGTTTCCCACCGCCTTGAATAGGGTGCTGCCCATTCAGTTGGTGGAGGATGTCATCGCCATGGGGGCCTGGCTCAAGGTAAATGGTTAGAAGAGTGTGAGGCCCACCCAACTGCTTGGGGGGCCGAGGACCGCGAATTTTGGCACGACAAAGTCCTCCAAGTACCTCGCACAGTGGAAGGCTATAGTTCCCAACCCACCTGGAGGCAGCGCATTTTTGACATCAACCTGGAGGCGTGGATGGCGTTTTGCAACACTCTCCCTTCGGAAAGGAACGACCCCACCTTTATGCCGTATCCTCAAAGGGTAGGAGTGGATTTTAACCCATCCATCCACGGCAGGTTTGACTTCCCCGTCATTTATAATACCAATACCACTTCCCATAGGAACGCTCTTCTCTTCATCCTGCCCGACTTGTACAGCTCTATAAATAAATTCCTTAACAAATTCACTTCCTACCCTAACCCAGCATTCATCACCACCTGTAACTACCTTAGGTTAATTAGAATCCTAGTACACCAGGAACCTGCACCCCAAGAGCGCCACCTTCCACCCCTCTATTTTGACCCCAATGCCATAGACAGCACCACCATGACTTGTCTCATGATGCGTGCTGCTCTTTTGCCATCCTTCTGTGGTGCACTGTTGGAAGACATGAATGACAGCAAATTCACACAGTGCAACCACCCCTTTCTCTCCACCACCACCCTCAAAACCCGCCTCCACACTAAAGGCTACTTGCTAAGCCGAAAATTCCTTAACAAGGCCCCCCGCCCTCCACCCACCCTTTCCCACCATTCGGATGATGAGGAGTAGAACTCCCGCTATCCCTTGTATTGCTGCCTCCATGTAACCACGGCAAAAAAAAAAAAAAAAAAAAAACAAGCTCCGACCACAATGGCACACCCCTAATGACGCCTCCAAACAAGAGTCAAAGGTGTACTTCATCTCCCCATTACCACAATTCTGCTCCACACGGCCCCCGTCGCCCAGTCTTCTAGCTACGTAATATTTAAGTATGCACACTCACGGCACTCATATAATACCTACACAGAACTAATTCACAGTTTGGGTCCTCAAGTGCAAGACAATACTCTCAGCTTTCTTAGAGTTCGACCTATCTCCCAAACTAAGTCTTGTGCACAATACAGAGACTAGCACTACCCCTAGGGAGAGACCACCTGACAGGTTTTCAATTGCAGGTGTTGACAACCATAGCCCAAGTGGCATTCGTTCTTCATCAACGTCCAATGCTAATTGCCCACCCAGCATCCGACAAGCCGAAAAAATCATCCTACGCGGCATCCCTAACCAACCCCCATGTCACCAGTCACCATTGCAGGCTCCAAGCCCCTGTCGCCCCGAAGTCTTCAATGCATACTACCACTTGCTCCCTACGCCAGTAAGTGCCATGGGACTAGCACTCGTCTAGGAGGGGGGTAATGTTAACCCCAACACGAAGAGAGCGAAAGAAAGTGGAAAAGACACAGGGCAAAGGCGGAAAAAAGGTAACCCGATGGAAGGAAAAGAAGGAGAAAAGGCCAAAAGCGCAAGGACAACCGTTAAAGGCCAAGGCAACCACAAAAAGGGAAAGGCGCATAAAAAGCACACCCTAAAATCTTGTAAAAGAGTGCCGAGCTCTCACCTGTGTGATTTGTAAATATAGAAGGGTAGTGAAAAGGAAGCAAGGAAGATAAAAGGACAATGGAAAATAGGGCCTAGGCTATGACCGGCCATGTAAAAAAGGGGAAAAGGGGATGAATGCCCAAAAGGGAAGTAGGGTTTTGTATATAAGGTTGAAAAGTGAATGAAGAGCTCATTCTTTGGTGTGGCAAAACTAGTCTTCTTCTTCCTCTCTTCTTCTCTCCTTCTTGCTTGTGTATGCTCTTGAGAGAGGGAGTGTGAGAGTGTGAGGAAGTGAGTGTGTGAGAGAGTGAGGAATCAAGAGGGTGAAGCTCTCCACCATCTCCTCTCCCCTTCTCCTCTTCTCTTTTCTTCTCTTCTCTTGCATGCGCAGCTATGGAGGATGAGGCTTGGAGATGGAGGAGGCTTGAGGATGCTTGAGCTAGCATCAAGAATCATGGAGCTACCGAAGTGTGAGAGAGAGGAGGGTACTTGATTAAGCATCAAGGTAAGTTCACTGCATTCGTAGGATCGACGGCGCGTCAGCTAGGTGAGAGATAGCCATGAGAGCTCGCTTGGAACGCTTGAAACAATAAGCGGTCCGTGGGCCTTGGCGGTTGAGCGAAAGCTCCCACACAAGGAAATCCACCATTGAAGTTCATAGAAAAGCTTGAGAGAGATGAGAAAGAAGAATATGAATCCTACTTTCAAAAAGTAGAGGTAACTTTAGTCCCCTCTAGTCTCCCATAGCTCTTCTTTTAACAAATGTCCTTCAAAATAAGCCAAAATCTGATGATGATGACCTGCTAAAAATAGCTGGAGCCTACCATTATCCACTGCTTCATGCCAAGAACCTCCATCTTAGTCACAGTTTGTGACAGATCTCCATGTCAAACCATGGTTATGGAAGAACTAACTCCTGTGACTGAATCTAACTGCGGTTTTCATTCCCTAGCCACTGTAATTAAATCTATTTCATAAAAATGACTTCTAACAGGATCTAAACTAATGCTCTGATACCAATGTAATAAAGCTAAATTCCATAGAAAGCTTTTAAATTGAAAATACAAGAAATAGACATAAAATGCCAAGAAGCCACAGCCAAGGTGGCTTAGCAAGAAATGGTATTACCAATGTTGGTTGAGAATCAAATGATGGGAGGCTGTAGCAAGGTATGCACCCCAAGCTATGGTGGCCAAGATTATTCACCCTCTTAGATGGTGGAAGGTTGGGACCTCAACAAGTAATGTTTGTAAAATGGCAAAAAGATATCTCCCATGTTACATCTCCACCTTTTATACTTAACCCTAGCCTACCCTAGACTAAGGCATTTATGCTTTATTACATGGCTGCTATTATACAAGTCGTTCTAGATTCCCTAGCCACTATGTTGCAGTTTCTTGGAAAAGCTTACTACCATGGGTGGCATCTACACCTCTGTGACACATGTGGCCATTCCTTTGAATCAATTGGCCACATTCCTAAATTGACCTTCACCTAGAATGAGGCGGTGTATCTAGTATTCTGATGTCTTTGATTGTTACTCTCAAAGTCTCTAGGTTTGGTCCCTCTCTTGATTAGACCAAACCATTCCATGTAAGATATTGCAATTGGTAGTGTAATCATGCAACAAGATTGTAATGAATGATTTGAACCCATCTTCTATGTTGCTAGATGACTCTCCTCTACCAAGAAAGACTATTTTGTCTCACTAAACAAGAATGCCTTGGAATGATTTTTTCAATTAAGAAGTTTTGATATCATTTTCTTGGTCATTTATTTATTTTTCATGTGGATCATCCCACTCTCGTTTACTTGGTTAAGAAGCAAAATGCTACAAGATGCTTGGCTAGATGGATACTTACTCTAGGAGTTTCACTTTAAAGTGATGCATAGACTAGGGGCACAACATGTAATTCTAGATTTCCTCTTCCTAGTAGATTCCAAAGAACCCCCTTGAGGAGTCAATGATGACATCCTGGATGATCAAATTGGGTTTTCATAGCAGTTGATAGTAGTTGATCCACTCAACCATCCCTAGACTTGGTATGAGAGAATGTTAGTCTTCTTAGACTCAAGACAAATCTAGGACCAAATTTTGATGGATTAACATAAATGAATACCTCTTTGCAAGAAAGCATTTTGAGTCAGTCTTGGGCTAGCTTCACCATAGGACCCTATCTAGAGTATTGCAATGCGTGGTTCTCCCCAATGGAGCAAGATGTCATGTTGGACGAAGCTCATTAAGTAACTGTAGGAGGTCACTTTGTAGTCGATGTCACTATCAAGAAAACTTAGTAAGTAGGATTATGGTGGCCTACTATGCATGGAGATGTCCACAAGTTTTTTTGGTAGTGTAATTCTTACCAATAGCAACTCGGTCAACCCCTTGCATGAGATTTCATGCCAGTTCATCCAATCTTACACTTGGAACACTTTCAAACATGGAGATTGGTTTCATCAAGTCGATAGCATCTTACACCAAGAATAGATATATGCTCATTGCAATAGATTACTACAATAAGTGGGTAGAATCTTGGTTACTCTCAAATAGTTTAGCTTGGGTAGTAGCTAGGTGCTTATTCAAGGATATCTCTCGGGGAAGTTACTATATGTATATCCTCTACATCACGTGTGTTTAAGGCGCATTTATAAATGTCCTTATTTGTGATTTTTTTGTGAATAGAACATAACCCTTCTCCATTAAATCTATAAGTAACCCCTTTATATTGCACCCTTTTATATGTAAAAAATGTATAAAAATGATATTTTAAAAATACCTTATTTTGAACACACATGATGCACACATATATTCATGAGTAACTTACCTAAGGGGTATCTTCACACACTATGGTTGCCTAGGCTTCATGATCATTCGTAATAAATATTCTCCATACTACCTATGCAAGAAAATGGCCTAGTTGAATTTACCAATAGAACCCTATGCAAAATCCTTATCAAGATAGTGGAGCAACATAGGAAAGATTGGGATACGAAGATCCCAATAGTAGCATTATGGGCTTACCATACATCCTTCAAGGTGGCAATCAGCCTTACCCCTTACAAACTTTCTTTTGGTATTGAGGAAATTACGCCTTTGAAATTCATAGTTTCCAGTTAGAAGGTCACCTTCTTCCATATGAGTCCCTCCCATTTTGGTTTGAGAGACTAGTGAATCTCGACTCGAGCTCCTACCTATTATCAAAAGTCCACTTTTGGTAGAAATACAAAGCGGATCTCCTCTCCAAGAAGTCACTTTTCAAGTGAGGATGAGCAGTACTAGTCTTCAAGACTTGAATGGGAAAAATTTTTGGCAAACTAAAGATACAATGGAGGGGCCCATTTTGGATTTTTCATGCAACCCCATCTAATTATTTTTACCTCACAGATTTATGAGGCAATCTCCTTCCACATTCATTCAATGGATTTTGATTATCACACTACTATGTGGAGGGGCTAGTGTGCTCTTTTTTTATTACCGCAGAGTGCTCTCAAGACCCAAAAGTGGCACCTTCCACACTCAATTTCAATTATTCCTAGTGTGCCCTTTTTGTGATTACCCCAGGGTGCCCTCAAGACCCAAAAATGAAGCCTATCACACTCAATTTCAATTATTCCTAGTATGCCCTTTTTGTGATTACCCCAGAGTGCCCTCAAGATCTAAAAGTGGCACCTTCCACACAATTTCAATTATTCCCAATCTGATACTAAGATTGTGATGATTGTCAGAGTCCAAATTTAATTTAATCATGACCACAGAACATATGTTGATGTGGCCCCTCCAAAATGTTTTCCATCATATTCTAGTCTACTATTCACTCTTATAATGGTGATACAATATATCAAGAAGTGTGCAACACTCATGACCCCCTGTAGTCACAATCGGTGATGTGACACACATCGACCACATTCAAACATTTGAACCTCCATGCATCAAGGCCCTTCAAAAGGAATTTACTTATTACCTTTCTCCTCATTGTGTCTTCTATCCTTGTCATTGGCATTTTGTGCTCTTGATGCATCTTTTATGTCTTCCTTTCTCTCTCATTATTAGCTTCTCCCCATTGACATACATGCTCATCTCCATCCTTTAACTCAATAGGGTAATGCTAGTGCTCCCTGACCACAAGGAGGTTGTTAGAGGCCTTAGATGCATCGGCTGTGCCTCGACACCTTCCTTGCTTTCCCTTGGAAGAGCACCCTATCCACCTCAAGGCTGTATCCATCCTCTAATAGCTACATCACAACCCATAGGCTGAAGTAGCAAGGCATTTCTACACCTTAAAATTTGCGTCTCATTGGCAACCACATGATAGGGTAATCTAGCTTGTCGAATCCATGAACTAAGCTTTCCAATACAATAGAAAACATGAAAGAAGAGAGAAATGATGAAACATTTTTCCCCATTGACTATGGATCTATTGACCAGGACGAAGACCTAGAAATTAAGGTTCCCCCAAGGGAATAATATGTAATAACTATCCTTGCTTTCAAACGCTCACAAGGTTACCCAAATGCAGTCTAGTCAAATAACCACCTTAGGGACAATCCACTCTCACAATAAGGCTCGCGAGCACTAGTAGGAGGCCTAGGTTGACTCCCTACCATTTATTAGGATCCACTAATACCAAATAAAATAAGCACTAAGCTATTATTCATTGAGAAATTGGCTTTTAATCTATCATCATATATATTTTTCTCTTTTCCTTTTTCCTCCCTTTTCTTCCTCTTCTTGGTGGGAATGGCTCATCTACTATTTCTTTTGTTTATAGTGTCCCAAGGAGAACCTAAGAACCTACTGAACCTCACAAGGCAATATGTAAATTTAATATTTTCTTTTCCTTTTAATCTCACGATTAGGTCTCATCCCAAGGAGAACAAGGCATCGGCCTCAGGTTGACTCAAACCCAAGAACCTACCTAGCCCTCGCAAGGCAACAAGTATCTTCTAGTATCGTATTTTTCCCTTTTTCTTCTTTATGATAGGGCTTACAAAAAAAAAATTAACCTATAGGATGCACTCAAAATAGGTTGCCTTACACTCTAGGAAACTTTATCATCACAAGAAATCAAACTGAACCCTTTTAACTAGGTGATGAACTACTTTACAGAAGAAAGATTAAACTAACTAGGATAGCACCCAAGATCATCCTATGAGCATCTTCTAGCAAGAAACTAGCAATCAAGGCATTCCACTCAACAATAATACTCAAATAGAGCTTGAGCCCTAGCCCTAGATCCATGAAAGATGATACACACGTGATCCCTACCCCTTTCTCGCAAAAGAAAAAGAGAGAAGGTGAAAGACAAGGTACATTATATTGAAAATTTCCATGTTGATGCACAAAACAACATCCTAGGCTATGAAGGAACTAATCTACAAAGCCAAACTCAAACAATAGCACATAGGTTAAAAACATCTGCACCAAGGGAATTGGCCCTCTTGGCATGATGAAATATATTGAAAAAGCAATAATCTTAGCAAAGTAATTCTGATTTAAGCCCTTGATCCCCTCAAAATCTCTCCTAAAGCACTAAACCTAGACTCAGGGATGGGCCACTCAAGCCCTATACTAGATGCATCACATTATTGGCCAACCCCCTACATAAATAGCAAGGAGAATCTAATGAATATGATGTTGAACGATTTGATGTGTCCAAGAAAGGATTGAAAGGTGATCGATTACTACCTGACTCATGACCCACACTAACCATCAATGGCCAAAGCAAGACATGTCAGTGAGTAGTCCCCAAAGTAGCCCCTAGTTGATATTATCATGTAATTTTAGAAGACTCTCATGACTATAGTTGAGAAACACATCTTCAACAAAGGCATAATTTTCCAAGGAATCTACAAAGTGGTCCTATGGATGGAGAAGTAGATGACAAGTCATTGAGTCAAAAATCTCGAGCATGCCCAAGGTTGCATGACATATGTGGAATGGGATTCCTTACACTATAGGTCCCATTCAAGTAATTATTTACTAACTATGAGTTTCCTCTCACCAAAAAACAACAAATACCAGCATGTCTCACTAAATTTAGCCCCATGAGTAAGGCATTGTATTTTCCATGTTATTAATGAAAGTGATGCCCAAATAAACTCACATTTTCAAAATCACTTATCATATGCAAAATTTGGGTATTCACATGAAAATGTGAGGGTAGAATATGCTAAATCAATCAAAACTTAATTACAAAACATCTATACATCCTCCGATGAGAATATAAAAAGAAAAAAAAAGAGCATGATGATACTCATTCCATTTAGTAGTTGATTATAGACAAGTGTTGATATGCTAGAGATTGATGTCACCTATAGGAGGTTCCACAACTTGCCACAACACTCTCCAACATAGTAGGGACTATGTAGTAGCACCAAGGAGGTAGCATTGTCACTAAAGAGACCGCTACATTATTGTTGACAAATCATGTAGCCTTTAAGCTAACAAGTCACTCAGTGTGTGGATTATAGATTAGTAACTCACCTTGTTTACTCACATTGCTCAAAGAAGTGAAGAGAAATCTTAGCTTACACCCAGCTTAGAAGTTTACAAGAGAAAGGGCTCAAGGGGGCTATGCTAGCATGTACTGTTGGTTGTCCATTTGTGAGTCCCACCCACCTGGCATAGGTGCAAGTACATCACATGGGTTCAAAACAAAATATTTAAAAAATACTATTTTTATGGATTTTTTGCATAAAGAAGGGTATAATATAAATGGATTATCTATAGGTTGAATTGAAAATGATTATATTTTATTCGAAAAAATTCACAAATAAGGATCTATATAAATAGGCCTTGAATGCTTGTGATATAAAGGATATGCATATAGTTAACCCCCCACACCGAGGGTGCAAGAAGGAAGGCCATGGAGCCTTATAGTGTAGTGTATAGGATAGTGCACAGGCTTGTTCTATGTGTACATATGAAAATGAATATAGCTCTCGCCATTGTCACAACATACCTCAATTCTCACCTCTTAGTTGGCTAAAGGAAAAACGACTCACACTCATCTTCTTCTTTGTATTGCACTTTGTTAATAGATTTAGGAAGACAGCCTGATTTCTGAAACCCATTGACATAATCCTCACATCCATTTGCACAAAGATTGTATATCTTGTGGATAGTAGATAGGAAGGCTAAGAAGCCTTATAGTGCCATGCATAGAATAGATCATGCATTATGAATGGAGAGATATAACCCATGAGTGTAACACTCCATCCCACATAGCTTACCTCTCATTTGAATTGAAGGGAAAATGCTTGTAGCTTACCTTATCATCTATCTCACATTCTACTAATAGATATATAGGGCAACCATACTTACATTTCCATTTGGTTAGGATAACAACTCATATCACTGAGGGATAGCCGACAAAGATCTACTTCAGCTTGTTGATGATGTTGAACATTGTTTGATGATAAAGAGGTGTATCTACGGAGGTAGCCTAGAGATTAAGAACCTGTGTTGATATACGATTGATCGTTTTCCATATGAGTTCGATAGAAGTCTACAAAATAACAAAATATAACACACTAAAGGAGGTGGCTTCAAAACTGCATCTTGGAAGGATTAACAAAGGAGGAAAATAGTTTGGATTATGCAATATTTCCACCTCTTTCATAGCTAGCTTCCCACCCAAGAGTGTGTGCCACCTTATCTTGTTGTGGGGCCTGCCATGATAGGGAATGTCTTCCTTTACTCCATAACATTGTATTTTTTCATTTTCTTTTATTTTTCTATTTAACTTTTATATTTTCTTTTTTTTCTCTCTATTCTCGAGGGTGTTTCCACCTTTTCTCAAAGAGTAGATTGGCATGGTACCAAAATCCTTTTCTCCCATAACCTATTTGTTCTTTATTTTTTGAGACTAGCAAGAACACTATTTGTCAAGAACTATCAATGCCACCTTTGCTAGATTGAAAGGAAAGGTAATAGGATAGGAGTGGGAGTTGAAGTTACGAGGGTAGAAGAACGATGCCTCCTCATTAAAATGAGAATGAGGGCTATCAAAAACATCATGAGAAGCAGTAATGGGTAATGCTTGTTGAGGGGTAGGGAGACTATCACTTGTGATTGTCATGATTGATAGGGAGGGAATTACTATAAGTATCTTGTAGCAGCCCATCCAGTGATGTTGGAGTCATCATACGTGAGGATCAGGTCACCTTTCTTGATATCTTAATGCTTGAGAAAGCTATCATAATAGACTTTGCATTGAGCTTTTGTGGCTTCCATGCACTCTAAGGCCATTCTTTGGATCTCGTCCAAACATTCCAAGTATAGTGCATGATATTATAGGGACTTGTCATCATCGCCTACTCACTATGTGATTTACCACTCATAAAGAGGATAATTCCAACTCAATAGCGAGAACGACGTCTATGTCGTATATCAAATTGGAAGGGTGTCTATTCTCTAGTGGCATTATAGGAGGTTTGATATGCCTAAAGGGCCTCTCTAAGTTGATCATCCCAATCATAGTGATGAGTAGTAATTATTCTTATCATCAAGAATGAATAAAGGATGTGATTGGTGACTTCAAGTTAGACATTTGTTGTGGGGTAGTAAAGTGCTAACTTGTGATAGTGGATCTTATAGATCTCTATCATCTCTTTCATGATCTTATTCACAATGTAAGAAGGCCTCTATTACTTATCAACACTAGGGGACTACCAATGCAGATGATAATATTCTTATACCCATGGCCACGTCGTTGCGACGTGCTTAACCTTGGATTGTTTTACATCCCATGAGGCGTGGAGTGGCATGCAACCCTCCTATGATTACTTGAGGATGTTTGGCTGCCAGACATCTATACATATGCCACATGAGCCTATGTCATGTAGATGTATCCTCCTTGGTTATGGATATGGTGACTTTAAGGCCTACAGATCCCGTCATGCTGTCTCCTATGAGATGCAAACACCTCTTAGGCCTCTTGATGAGCGTTCAGTACACTTTATGGCTGATTTTTCAGTAGCTACAGTGCCATTATAGCAAGTTGTTTATGCTAAAAATGAGGCACTTATTGGCCCAGATGACGTAGCTATGCATAGTAGTCAGGGTCAGGATGTTGGTGGTTAGTTGCTAGACCCCTTGGAGGCTCATGAGAGCCATTTTATTGTAGATTTGTAGGCTGGACAGTCAGACATATGTTAGTCTTCCGCTTTGCTGAGGCCACATGTAGTCTTGAGACCCCATTGCCAGGATGTTAGCTCTCTTTCAGTGATTGACTTTGGAGAGTTTGACTACTCTCCAATGTCTTGTATGCGCCATGCTGATGTGATGCACGACTCTGATGCTTTATAGCCATGCATTGATGAGTTGTGCTTGCTTCATGAGAAGCATTCTTGGATTACTCCATTGTATGGAGCCATGGGATTGCTTATCTCTTGGATGACATGGAATCGGGGATCCTTGACTCTTCTCTGTAGAGGTTCTTGACACTTCTTGCACATCTCACTTTTCGATTGGGCATTGGGTGAGATGTCATGATTCCTCACCTTGTCTTTTTTTTCTTTTCTTTGTTTTCACTCCCCAGCCACATTGGCCTTTTAGTGTGGGAGGCTGTTGGGGTAAAAGACCTCTGGGCTTGCTCGTGTATACCCATGTACACTGTGACCGCCCATTCTTTATTCATATATAATATAATAGTGCAATAAGGTTGTTAGTTTAGTTGGACAACACCTACATGGTGTGTGCTTTTCTCTCCCGCATATTCCTCTTCTTCTTCTTCACTGCCATTGCATCCCCTTCAAGATCCTCGTCTGGTTAGGATGAAAGCTCACATCACTCAAGGGTTGTCAATGAAGATTGGCTTCATCTAGTTGATGATGCCTGCTTGGATTGGTTTGATGAAGAGGCGTACCCATGGAGGTAGCCAACAAGTTCGGTACTTAGATTGCATATTGGAAAAATTGTCTGATGTAGGAATTAGAAGCACTGATGGGGTTACAGGATTTAGCACACCAAGGGAGGAGGCTTTGGAATTTCTTCTCGAAAAGTTATACTAAGGATTCAACTATCATAAAGTACAGGGTGTTGCCACCATTTCCCCACAACTAGCTTCCCGTCCAAGGGTGGTTGCCACCTTTTCTTACAACGAGGCCTATTATGGTAGGGAATTTCATCATTTTCTCCTATGACAATTTTGATTTTTTTTTCTTTTCTTAAGGAAGTGAGTAACTCTATCACTTATTTATGAGCTCTAGGGGATGGCCAAAACGGATGATGATGTTCTTGTACATGAACAAGGCCATGCTATTGCCATCATCTCGCTTGAGAGCTTTGGCTTCACACCACTTTGTCACATAGTGTGTATAGACCAAAATGTATCTATTTTACTTTCTTTTGGTTGGCGGATCAATGGGGGCCCAATAAGTCAATTTCCCATTGCTCGAATAGCTTTAGGGGAAGGATGGGTTGCAGTGGCATGGCGTTGATTTGGTAGGCTTTTCTATTCATTGGATGACAAGCATCACAATGTTTATAAATAGTCTCATAAACATCCTTGTGGAGGGTCGGCCACCAATATCATGTGAGCAAGGCCTTTCTGACTGTCACTTCTCTTGCAAAGTGTCTCCAAAGGTAACAACAATGACGAAGAAGGGGAAGTTGAAGAGGAGGAAGAAGATGATGACATGGAGGAAGAAGTTGTTGATGACGAG
Organism: Lygodium microphyllum; assembly: GCF_053477565.2. NCBI lineage: Eukaryota > Viridiplantae > Streptophyta > Polypodiopsida > Schizaeales > Lygodiaceae > Lygodium > Lygodium microphyllum. The sequence continues at coordinate 29,159,660 of NC_141139.1, forward strand.
GAAGATGCAGAAGATGAAGAAGAAGAGGTAGGTGTCGATGATAATATCAATGGGGGGAGGGGCACACGTGTGCCACCTCTTCCCCCCCCCCCACTATCTCTTTCCCCCCAAACACAGACTATGTGGCGACAGGCCAAAACTAGCCGCCCAGATGGAGGGGAGGGCCACCGTCACACGGCTCCCCCATAATAACCCTCCTTCCCCTAATAATACCCCTCTTTCTCCCTATAAACACCCCCCAAATCAGAACAAAACAAGAAAGGGAGAAGGTATTGATGCCTTGGCACGGCATAGAGAGAGAGAGAGAGAGAGAGAGAGAGAGAGAGAGAGAGAGAGAGAGAGAGAGAGAGAGAGAGAGAGAGAGAGAGAGAGAGAGAGAGAGAGAGAGAGAGAGAGAGAGAGAGAGAGAGAGAGAGAGAGAGAGAGAGAGAGAGAGAACCTTCTAAAAGGTTCCTTCATTTTCCCCTCCTTAGAGGGTGGCCACACGTGTTTACTCTCTCCCTCTTCTCTTCGCAAGCTTACCTCCCCATCGTAAGGAAGAGAAAAGAGGCCTTGGAACATTGACGAGTAGAGAGAGAGAGAGAGAGAGAGAGAGAGAGAGAGAGAGAGAGAGAGAGAGAGAGAGAGAGAGAGAGAGAGAGAGAGAGAGAGAGAGAGAGAGAGAGAGAGAGAGAGAGAGAGAGAGAGGGACCTCCCTTGTCCCCCATGAGGGCTTTCCCTATCTAAGCGAAAGCCTATCAAGCCATTTGAGGTGGTCCCTTGAAGAGGAAGGTATTGCCATTGCCCAAAGAAGACATAGCTCTAGCATTACGAAAGTTGCAACAAACTCAAATACAGGTGTGACAAGAGTTGATGGGACTATGAGCAACACCTCACCTCTAGCCACTCAGGTCCAAGTTATTGCTCTCTCTAATAGAGTATTAAGCATCGATAAGTCTTCTATTAGTCTTTACATAGGACAATATTATTTAAGGTTCACAAGGTTACCTTGAGGATTATACATATAGATGGTACATGCATTGGGAAGATTATATGAAACATACATCAATGGTACATGAAATGATGCCATGTGATTTGGATCGGGTACTTATGTAGGGTAGAAGAAACATATAGTTTCTCGTGTATGGGCAAGAGACAAAGATTAACTTGAATATAAGTAAATGAACTTGTTTGTCAAAAGGATTGCTTGCTTTATTTTTGTGTCGTGCTATAAGTTACACAAAAAAACCATATTTTCTTAAAATCTTAATTAAGGAAGTCGATTTTAAATGTCACACATAAATGTGATAGGACTTAATTAAATAACTAAAGAATGCCTATTGAGGGAAGTGGATGGGCAGAACCCTCGATGGGTCCGTCCTATGGTAGGGTGATCCTGGAGAATTGGGAGGCTTCTCACTAGGTTTTATTGACATCTGACCATTAGGAATTGTTAGGTTAGAACCCTAATTCATGTTGTTTAAGGGGAGCGAAATGGGAATATGCCTTACTGGTAGAGAGGTTGAGTGGCGCATCTCTCTCGTTTTCCGTTATCTTTGAACCAAGTGCGGCATGGATCTACTTCAGCTTGGGTATCTCTGCGTAAAGTAGGATGTCAAGATTTGACGTTGGAATACTATCAAAAGACCTTCACCACTGGGAACCTGGATTTCAGGTCGATCCTAGTGGGTTTGGCCACAAATGTTCTGTTGCAAACATTCTATTGCGAGGTGAACTAGAGAAACCCTAGACGACAAACCCCATAACATTCCATGGGAGTGCCCGGCAACATCGCTTAGATTGGACTATTAAAAACGTGCCTGGACAGCTAAGAAGCGGGCACGTTACACCAATCAATCTACATTCTTTGCCATAGTCCTCTATGAAGCAACCATCTCTATTAAATCATATCTGTAAATTCTCATCAACCATCTAACCTATAAATAATGGATTATTGGTAATTGATGGTACATGCAGTACATCATGCAAGTGCTTTTTGCTACCATTAGGCATAACCAAAGAAACAATCCTTGTGTGTGATATATCATGTTGAGAATCATCTAAGTATATACATAGCCATTAGCACGTGATTTCAGCTCAGCAAACCACTCGCCATGTGGCGTCATGTGGTTTGAGGCACCAGGATCTATATACCATCCTTCACTAGACTTTCCTTGCTACTTGTCCTTATTGTGTACATGAGTCATAGCAAAGAGTCTCTCATCAATCTCAAGCTCTATATTACTAGAAGATGCATAATGACCTTGTTGTCTACCCTTCTGATCAGCTTGCTTCTTCTAGTACTCTTTTGCAATGTGGCTATGCTTGCCACTGTAATGACAATCTTTATCGTTGTTTGTATTTTCACAACTAGACTGAGTATGCCAAGATCCTTTATCCCTAGACTGAGATCTCCCCCCTGGCACTGGAGTATCCACCACCTCTACCAGCAAATCCTTGCTAACCTTCTCCATGTTGAGATGCATGTTGCTGCTAAGTTCCCTTACCATGGTTAGAACCTCTACCATGATAACCATGGCCTCTCTAATTAGAGTAAAAAGATGCATATTTTCTTTTAGAGCTACTTGAGCTTGTAGCCAACAAACCCAATTTCACTTCTTCATGATAAGCAAGGATACAAGCTCATTAAAGTCATACATTTCATCCTTGATTGAAACTAATATATCAAAGGACTTATATTCCAGCCCTAGACCATTTAGGGTCACAACCACCAAATCATCATCATCTACCTTAGTCCCAATGGATGCTATGTGATCCACAATAGTCTTTAGTTTAGTCATATAGTCATGAATGGACCGTCCTTTCCTATCCATTGTGTTAAACTTTTGCTTAGTTGTATTTTTTTGACACTAGTGGTAGTACCATAGTATCTTATCAGAATATCCTATGAATACTTTAGTGAGATGCAATTCATTATTTGCATAACTATAGCATTAGAAACACATAGGGTTAGCCAACGTAGTACCCTACAAGATCTCTTAGTCCATGCTCGATGCATCCTAAATTGATCAGGTGTTGCATTCCTATAAGGGAGTTTGGGCTCAGCTTCCGCACCTGTAACCAAGTCCCTATATCCCCCTTGCCAATGAGAAAATTCTCCATCCTGAACTTCCAGATAGCATAGTTGTCATTGTCTAATTCTTCATCCACTATTTGAGTTATATTATTAGTCCTTTTAGCATTTGCCATCTCTACAACTCTATGTATTCAAGACAATCTGAATTAGAGAGTGTCTCGACTCCCTACAAATCAAGTAAATTGTGTATGATAGTTTCAACCCAAAATTTTTTGCCCATAAATCTCTACAATAATCAATGTATTTCATCTCACAAACACATCCCAAACATGTGGCAAAACATCTAAGACATGATGGCATATTCATGTAGACTTTATCTTCTACATATCTTGTATGTAACCAAGCTATGTAACAATAGACAAACAAGCAGTCTACAATGGCCAATAGTCAATTCCTTGTGCAAACTGAGGTATTCTCAATCCAAAACATCCTAACAACATCGTAGATATATTCCATTATATCAAGGATTTAATACATGATCAGATAAGCATCAATGCTTGCACTGTATGCAAGTAAAAATGCCAAATATTCTTTACAGAGGCCATTTATAGCCAATTCACTATTATAACTAGCAATATTTTAGTCCATATCAAAGCATTTGATGTTCATTTATATCCACAAAACATCTTACATTCATGGACTAACATCCAAGCATTTACAGGTCTCAAATAGGTATCAAAATGCTCCAAAACTTCAAGTGTAACCTCTCATATATTCAATGACAAATTTCAGCCCACAATTTTAGATTTATAAAGCATTCCAAAACTAAATTCTTGGCCCCTTTTAATCATGCCAAATGCACAAAGTCCAAGGCATATACATTGCCAAACATATCATGTACTTGTCAATGGCCAACACAAGCATTTCAAGGCTAAATACTTCCCACAATTCCAGGCAGGTATAGGCACAGTTTCAGCCTGTTTACAATGGTTTCTAAGATCAAATGGGGGTTGCTCCTATTGTGATTAATGTTGCCAATAATGCTTGCTTTGATGAGCTCCTTATTGACCATAATTTTCATCATATCAAACCTTCAAGTTGTCCATTTACCCATTCTAGAGTAGCTGTAGATCTACATAATCACGTTGACTTTCAGTTGATTCAAATGATCCCTATGGCAAGTATTCTAAAGTGATCAATGGATGACATAATGGGCTGCACCTCAAACTCAATGATGCCCATGACAATGGCTGTTTAATCAAGATAAGCAATGTCTCTGTGTTTGTGTCTTAATGATGCCCATGACAATGATTTTTTAATCAAGACAAGCAATGGCTTTGTGTTTGTGTCTTAATGCTGCCCACTCTTGTTAGTCTAGAATAGGCACAATCTGATCTACCCACATTCTTGGATTTTTTGCTATTTTTCTACTGAATGCTCATGTAAGAGAGCTCTTTCAAGTGGCAAAGAACCCTCTTGAAAAGCTTCAACAAGCTTTAGGCACCCTAGCACACGATACATACCAATGAACAAATCTATAGTTGCCATTGTTGCTACATGACATTTCAAGACAGCTCTCTTTCCCCCTGTAGACCACTTTAGATCTCTTCATTCTAGCTCCTAACTTTAGGATCCAACTCCCACAATGCCAATGCCAAGCTACCAGGCTTCTCAAGCTTCACAGAGTCATGGAGGTTCATGGCTCAAATACCATGTTAGAAAGGTGTGAGAGAGAGATAGGGGCAACAAAGAGCAGGAAGGTCTCGATGTTCTTCCTCTTCATTATTCATCACACTTACTCTACAAAGGTGAGAGAGATAGGGGCAACAAAGAGTAGGAAGGTCTTGATGTTCTTCCTCTTCATTATTCATCACACTTACTCTACATGAGTAACACAAAGTAAATAAACTACAACCTTAGTCAAGTAGTGTAAAGAGACTTAGTCTAAGTGTACCAACTAATTTTGACCAACTACATGTCATCCACCTAATCTACTGCTGGATAGAGCATGCAAGTAGTAGGTAGATTGAGCTTGCATATCTCAACATGCAAGGCCTTACCAAGCTTGCATATATAATTTGGATTATTCTCATCCATGTAGCTAGGTGCATGCTCCACATAAACTTCCTCTAGAAAAATCACAATCACTTTGGGGTGTCTATGCATGCGTCTAAAGACCCATGTTTATCAATGGATTGATCTTAGAAATTAGTCACAAATACAACCTTAATTATAGCTACAGTCATAGCTACAATCATAGCCATGGCCATAGATGCATCTATGGACGAGATAAATTTAATGCTAAAAAATATGATGGATCTTGGAGACCCAACTCATCATGATAATTGACCTATACAAAGCACACAAGGTAGCTAAAAGATTATAATCAGTATTCCATGCTTACACTTTGGTAAAATCAAAGGAAAGGATTTTAAAGTCAAGAATGCTAAATACCTTAATGCCTTAACCATTAATGAGATTGATCTCTCTAAAGAAATTATTGCATATAAGGATAGTGTAAGCCTTGTACATAAAGGTATAAAGCATTTAATGAATTGAAATGAAGACAATCATGATTGTTAAGCTATTTTTTATCTAGATAAGTCAGGTACAAACGAAAATGATGTCATTTTTTAATGTATTAAGACTATTTTTCACACAAATTGGTCTCTCTATTCAAGATATGGCTATCAAATAAAATAGGAGCCACTATCATAATCTTATCGAGAGTGAAAGAGGCTGTGTTTTCAGCTATTTTTGTTTGATTTTAGGTCATTTTTGGTTGTTATGATGCATGCTTGATTGGTTTTTGGTGAGTTTAGATGATTTTTATAGAGTTTGAATAATGGTTTAATTATTTTAGATAGTGGATGATGGTTTTTTCTTGGTTTTTGATGAGTTGAGATGATGTATTAGTGTTCTAATTGGTTTTGTTGCAAGTGCACCTAATCAATTTATGACACATCAAGCATGGACTAAGAGAGCTTGTAGGGTACTATATTGGCTATCCCTATGTATTCCTAATGCTATGGTTATAAAAATAATGATTTGTAGCTCATTGAAGGATGCATGGAATATTTTGATAAGATACTATGGTACTACCACTAGTGTCAAAAAAATATAGCTAAAGCAGGATTTCAACACAATGGATAGGAAAGGATAGCCCATTCAAGATTATGTGACTGAACAAAAGACTATTGTGGATCACATAACATCCATTGGGACTGAGGCAGATGATGAGGATTTAGTGGTTGTGACCCTAAATGGACTAGGGATAGAATATAAGTCCTTTGATACATTAGCTTCAGTCACACTGATGAAATACCTGACTTTAATGAGCTTGTATCCTTGCTTATCCATGAAGAAGTGAAATTGGATTTGGCTACAAGCTTGAGTAGCTCTAAAAGAAAATATGCATCTTTTTACTCTAATCATAGAGGCCGTGATTATCATGGTAGAGGTTCCAACCGTGGCAAGGAAACTTAGCAGCAACAACATGCATCTTAGCATGGACAAGGTTAGCAAGGATTTGCTTGTAGAGGTGGTGGATACTCCTGTGCGAGGGGGGAGATCTTAATCTAGGGGTAGAGGATCTTGGCATACTTAGTCTAGTCATGAAAATACAAACAAGGATAAAGATTGCCAATACTATGGTAAGCATAGCCACATTGCAAAAGAGTGCTAGAAGAAGCAAGCTGATCAAAAGGGTAGACAACAAGGTCATTATGCATCTTCTAGTCATGTAGAGCTTGAGATTGGTAAGAGACTCTTTGCTATGACTCATGTACACAACAAGGGTAGACAACAAGGTCATTATGCATCTTCTAGTCATGTAGAGCTTGAGATTGGTAAGAGACTCTTTGCTATGACTCATGTACACAACAAGGGAAACCAACAAGGAAAGTGTGGTGATGGATGGTATATAGATTTTGGTGCCTCAAACCACATGACACCACATGGTAAGTGGTTTGTTGAGCTGAAATCAGGTGCTAATGAATATGTATGTACTTAGATGATTCTCAACATGATATATCACACACATGGATTGTTCCTTTAGTTATGCCTAATGGTAGCAAAAAGCACTTGCATGATGTATTGCATGTGCCATCAATTACCAAGAATCTATTATTTACAGGTTAGATGGTTGAGTAGAACTTGCAGGTACAATTTAATAGAGATGGTCGTTTCATAGAGGAGTATGGCAAAGAATGTAGATTGGTTGGAGACATGGTAAGATGTTTACACTAGATAAAACATACTTGAGTTGAATGTTGCTATGTTTGCTCATGATGGGGCAAGTATTTAAGACATTGATATATGGCATAAACAATTTGCACATATAAATGTCCAAAAGTTGAAAAATATGCAACATAAGGAGCTTGTTACATGGCTACCAAGGTTTAAGTATGTTGATTTGGGACATGTATGCTCAACATGTTAGTTTGTGAAACAAGCAAGGTTTTCATTTGCCAAGAATACATGGAATGGTAGCAGGCCTTTACAACTTGTACACTCAGATATTTGGGGATTTGCACATAATGCATGTAATGGAGGGAAAATACTTAGGTCAAGTTGACCTAAGTATAAAAGGTGTAAGGGACACTGCATAGGACCATTTTTTATGAATATACATCTGTCCTTTCACCTTCTTCACCTTCTTCCCTGTCCTTCCATGGCTGCCAGCCATTTCTCTCTCCTCTCTACAGTCTCTCCCTTCTCCTTCTCTCTCCTAGGTCCCCTTCATTACAGTTGGTATTAGAGCTTAGTTTTTAGATAATTTCTTTCTCTCTCATTTCCCTCAAATCTAGTCTCATTTTCCAACAATAAACCCTACTTTTCATGTACACAGGCCGAGATGGCAGCTTTCTTGGAAGACACACAGGAGCTATGGTAGGAGGATTGGCCAAATCTGGAGGCAAGGAGACAAAAATGACAGCTCGTTTTCAACTTTGAGGTACAGCAAGGACATAAGTTGTATGAAGCAGTGAGTACCATGTGGTGCTGGCAGCAAAGCTACACTGTTCATAGTAGATTGTTTTGCTCCTTTCCCATGAACTGCTTCTTTTCAGCATGATGAGGGAGTGTCTGGTTCTGGAGTTCCAGCACATGAACTCCCAAAACTTGGCACCGATCTAGTTGCCTTGTCCTTCAGCCATTTCCGTTATATGATTCCAGCACCACACACACAGACCTAATAACCACAGCGACATGGTTTCAGCTGTCTGTCAGCTGAATCCATCTCCTCCATGCATGATGGGTAGCAATTATCCCAGTCTTCAGCAACTTAATCCATGATTCCAGGCTGTGGCAAACCTGACCTGATAAGGCACTGCTCTCGCCTGGTCCTAGTGGAAGGGATGGTTTAACTGATGCGCTCTTCCTCTCTACCGCATGTAAGCTCTCCTTCCAACACCGTGGTATCCCTGTATCTCTCCTCGGTCCATTAGAGGGAACCCTAGCGTGACAATACACAAGGTTGCGGACTTGTCGAGCAGTTAAAGGGAAGCAGATCGAAAAAGAATGGAATCAGGCAGAAGGGTCAGAAACCTACGGATAAGGAATGGAGGAAAGAAAGATGGCACGAGAATTATGAACGAGTGAGGATACACAGGAATCAGACAACAACATAGAGAAGGACGGGAAGAGAAGGTGTATAAGAGAGGATAAGAGAAGAGGGCGAAACACGGGGGTGAAAGAAGCTCGCAGCTATGGCGAAAATCTGCAAAATGAAGGCATTGCTGGATTCTTCAAAGTTGAAATTCATGGACAGATGGAACACGATCTAGTCAACCGCAAGCCATGATGGTGTATGCCATAGATCTAAGATTTTTCTTTAGATCAAGAATCCATCTAGCCGCCTTTCTGCATGCACCAAATTTGAACAGAGAAGACCAGGAACATACTCACTGGTTTGTCTTTGCAAATCTGTCAATTCAGTGATAAGCTCTGCATCATTAGCTAAGTTTTCCATCTTATGGACTGATAGATCGGTGCCATGGATCTCCACTTCATGGCTTGCGCCCATTTGAACACTTCCACCACTCATGCCTACACTCACACCATGTCCCATGCCTATACTGGCACCAAAACATGCTGCATCATTCTCAACAGCTGTATCAATGCCACCTTCATCACTGGTGCTAATGCCTAGATCCAAAGGCCCATCATTAACTAGTCCAACATTACCCTGGTGGCAGGTGCTCTACTACTGTCACCTCCAGATTTTCGTTTTGAAGTATCTCCAACCCAATCATTAACAAGTGCATGGAATCACACCAGCAACTGTAAGCATCTGCCATTCAATGGCCTCATGTGATTCAGACAAGAGAGAATCTAGTTTGACTGGCATTGAGCCATCCTACTTTCTTGGCCTCATGTGATTCAGATGAGAGAAACGCCTACTTGATTGGCACAGATTGATTGGCAGTGAGTCATCCGTAGAAATAATGCGCTGGTGTCGCATCCTTTGCTACTGATCCAAATTCATTCCAGGTGCCCCCTACTGTGTTTGAGCGTGCAAACACATCGTCAACTGACACAGTTTGCACATGGTGGAGTTGTGTGGGAGGCAGCGATTGGGCATCTGTTGGAGATCTGGGAGCTAGACAATGTCGCAGACGTTGCAGAATGTGAATTGAGCTTGTCCACATCGATGTACACAGAAAACAAGTCGTCACTTGCTTCATCTGAAAGGCTAGAGTTTCCAGCATGCCAGATTCACGATCAAAGGTGATATCATCGGGCAATCGTAAGGGGATTTCAGATTGAGGCCACCAGAACCAAGTTAGGTATTGAATAATCCAACTCAGAGAGTTCAATGTCCAAATGCATCTGCAAGACATTGAGTAGCAACCAATACTGCTTTGGGATCAACATCAGGAGCAAGTTCCACTGTGATGAGAAAATGCAAAAAAGAATGCACGAATCGCCTCATGAAAGAAAATCGCTCCGCAAGTGATGCACGCCTTCCTGTGGCTCATCTGAAGCCAACAGATGCTCCTTTAGCCTGTGCGATTAGAGGGTTGAGAAGCTTTTGGCCTTGGTGAGAGCCTCATAATTTGCCCAGATTTGGTACAGAAATCATGCTTGCAGAGGGAGAGGACTTTTGATGTAGGTGTAGGGGACAGATGATGCATTAGAAGTGGGATTAGAAATGGTTCCTAATGGCTTTAGTGATCCCAAGGAAGGTGAATTGTTGACTAATTGTGCAACCCCAGAGCTTTGACCATGCTGCAGCAGTTTCTGAGCCAGATCTTTGATTACTAAAGGCTGATCTTCCATCATACCACCATGATCATGGCTGATAGCAGTGGCAATACACCCACTTGACTCCCCTGCAATATGAGTGGGGCTTGCCTTGCATATGTGCAGGATGCACTTGCTGGCATGCCACCCCTCCGGTGGGAAGGACTTGGATCTGGCTAATGTTGACTGTTGGTAACCTCCTTCAATTGCTGAGATCAGGTTATGCCCAATAACTCCTGCACTAACCTTAACAACCAATTGAGGAGCAAGAGTGACATCGTCTACTGTCTCAGCTTTGGTCAGGGGACCAATGCTAGTACACAGATCACAACTTGCAGTAGACAGAAGTTGACGAGACAGACCACTTATTGATTTTCATGCTCCCAGAGGCATGCATTGAAAGTTTCTTGAAGCGTCGGATCTCCATGGGCTTCAGTCTTGCATTTGCAGGTGCATCAAAGATGATCGTGGTCCTACTAAGATGAGCCTGATAACTGCACCATCAGGAATTTTGTCCCCTTGTTGAGCAGTGAAATCTTCTGGTGGTTTGACAATCTAGTAATTGTTGGCATCTTCAACTCCTCCAAAACGGGTTACAGATTGCTGACCACTGTGCTTGAACCATACGGTACAGGGTTACAGATTGCTGACCACTGCCTGAACCACACGGTGCATCATGTGAATGGAGCCTAAATTTAGTGCGTTCATGCATCAGCTTCAGGACAGAACCATATGTCACCTATCAGGACGTCAGCTCTTAAGACAGGTCACCTGAGTGCACTGGCATTGTGAACTTCTCCTCCTCATCACCCTCACAATCAGCCCAGGAGGTGACATAGATAGGCAGCTCAGAATTGACAGCTCAAAACTGAGCGGATCAGATTTGGATGGATTGCTAGTTATAGCATTACTAGTCAATGGATCAAAAGAATGGTTACATGTTCCATCTGTAGAGGCAGACCCAGTAACCCATGCATTTGAAGGCCTGTATAGTTCAGCAATTTTTGTGTTGATAAAGCTTGATAGTGCTCCCTGGCCAGCTTGCTTTAGATTAAGAACTTCATTTGCCACTACAGATGATATATTTGGAAAAGACGATAATGACAAAGAGTTCTGTAAATTTAATGGCATGATTGAAGATTGACCGGGAATTTGTTGGGGAGCTCCTTTGTTTTGCAATAGAAAGAGGCAGCAGTGATGCAACAGTGGCTTAATGCTGGAGTAGATACAGGATATGGAGAATCATGGGTAGAAGCATGTATGTTGGAGTAGTGGCTGTAATAGCCAGCCTGCTTTTGTGTAGAAAGAAATCTCATATATAGGTAGCAATATGCTGCTAGATGGATTGGGAATGCATGCAGGGTATCTAGACCGTTATGGCTATTACAATGTTCCAGGAGCACCTCGTTATAGCAATATGGATATGTTAGGTGTGAATGACAACCATGCATCACCTATTGCTGGTAATTTTGGATTGTATGGAATGCATGCAGAGGGCGTAGGGCCCCCATATCGGCTTCAATCCATGCATGAACAGTAGCCATCATTTGGTTTTGGGCAGCACTATGCCTATATGTATGATGTTCATGCTTACTCTCATGGGCAACAGTGTGCATATGGAAAGGTCATCAAAAGTACTATAGAGAAAATTATGTTCAGCAAGCTTGATGCTGGAATGGTTGATATGATGGTTGCATTGGCACATGCGCTCATGATATTTGATGATACAATGATGGCTGCAGAAATAGTAGATGTTGTTCTAGTTGAGCGGGTACTTGTACAATAATTAACACTTAATACCTCTCAGTTGGTACAACAATGTATTGTGCAGGCTCTTGTAAACCTCTATGGCAATATTGTTTTGTGAGAAGGCCTAGATCACATAAAACACAAGAACATGCTGATTGATCTAATTGCTAGGACTGATGCAGAAGTTCAAGGGGACTCTATGCAATCATTGATCGAATTGTGTAGGAGTGAGTGTGGACAGCCACCCGGAATGCAAGAGTGGCAAGCAAGTGAGTATGACCAACATCATGCCGATACCTATGCTCATGGACTTGCCAATCATCATACTTATGGTCAGCCTAGGATGCAAGGACACTGTTGTAGTCATGTTGGATAGTCATCATGCAATCTTGGGCAGCATGTTTATGGGCAACAATATGACCAAAGTTTTGGTAGTATTCAACAACAAATAGATGTATTTGGACAGCAACATGAACATTTTTGTGACATGCATTCTCATAGAGATTATGGATAGCATGACCAATGCTATGGGATCAATGATCAAAGGCAGCATGCTCATCTACGTGAGCAGCAAACATCAGTGGAAGAAAATGCATATGCTTAACCAAACTGTCCCTCTAATGTCCAGCAGGGCTATTATCACCATATGCAGTATGGACAGCATGAATATCATTGTGAGCAACAGCCACATTGGTCTGACCATCCATATGGACAGCATGAGCATTATGGTCATGAGCATGGATAGCCATCTGTTGTACATGAGCAGCAAGATGACATTGAGCAACATGTCACAACTATTACTGAGCTGACCAATGGTGATGAGCAGGTGTGTAAATTGCTATCTAAGGCTAAACGCATTAGACACCTTACTAGTGATACGATATGGGAATTGCATGCTACGGGCTTATGCTATCAATGTGCTAAGCCAATATCTTGTAATCATCAAGCCACATGCAAGGCAAAGACTGCCAAAATACTCTTGGTATTAGAATATTATGATGCAAAGAATGGAGAAAATCTTGTTGAAGACCATTTTGGTATGGGTCCACAACAAGAACCTCAGTTCAAGAAAGCAAATCATGGGCATCATGTGGATTTGGATGATCATGACTCCATGCGGGAGCCCCATCAGTCCACAGACCTGCAGTTTAAATGATTGGACATCACTAAGAATGCAGGGTCCATGTATATGCAGCACTTAGGGGTTGATGCAGTCCATGCAATGGTGACTTTAGCCTCATATGCTTCAGTCATACAGAGCATGGTGATGTCTAAGAGGCTTATGGAAGAGCTAGAGAATACCACCATGCTAATCATGCTTTCAGCCGTACTTGACTTTGACCTTATGAAAGCTCATCCAATGCATGGCAGCGATACCACTTTCCCTTTTGATCCAGGTGGCTACAGGTTGACCTTGACCCTTTGCATAGACTAGTACTACTCTTGAATATTAGGCAATCTTTTATTGGGTCTATGCCAAGAACCTCCCCCCACTACCTTTTGCCACTTGTAATGCTGTACAGAGTAGTACTCTGCAGCCCACTACTTGGCTATACCAATAAGTCCGATCTTTTTTTTTGAGGACAAAAACTTCATTTTGAGTGGGAATGGATCGTAATGGAGGGAAAATACTTAGGTCAAGTTGACCTAAGTATAAAAGGTGTAAGGGACACTGCATAGGACCATTTTTTATGAATATACATTTGTCCTTTCACCTTCTTCCCTATCGTTCCATGGCTGCCAGCCATTTCTCTCTCCTCTTTGCAGTCTTTTCCTTCTCCTTCTCTCTCCTAGGTCCCCTTCATTACAGTTTGCAGTGTCCATTATACCTTTTATACTTAGGTCAACTTGACCTAAGTATTTTCCCTCCATTACAATGCATCACTTGGTGGGTCTCGATACTATGCGACATTTTTGGATGACTATATCAGGTACACATGGATATACATATTAAAGCATAAAGATGAGGTGCTAGACAGCTTTATGGATTTTAAAGCTCATGTTGAAAAAGAGCTTAACTATTATATCTCATGCTTACAATCTAACGATGGTGGAGAGTATGTCTCAAAGGAGTTTGATAGATACTTAGCAAAGCATGATATCAGGAGGCAATTGACTTGTAGCTATACATACTCCACAATAGAATAGAGTTGCTGAAAGAAAGAACAAGGAAATTATGGAGGCATCCACGAGGGCCATGTTAAATGAGAAGGATGTATCTTTGTTGTATTGGGTTGAAGCATCACTTACATCTATCTATGTTATGAATAGAGCACCTACTACAGAAATGCATGAAAGACACCTTATGAGCAGCTATATGGCTGCAAGCCTAACATATGACCTTTGAAAGTATTTGGTAGTATTGCCTACGCTCATGTTCCTAATGACAAATAGAAGAAACTTGACCCTAAGGCAATGAAGTGTGTTTTCATTGGATACACCAGGAAAGAAAGGTATATAAGTGCATTGTTCTATTTGTATGAGAGATATTGCTCTATCGTGATGTTGTATTTGATGAGTTAGTATCTTGTTATGGTGCTAAGTAAGCTGTAGTATATGATGACACTTCACAGGGCAATAGTGACATGATATGTGAATTTGGTGCTCTATGTAGATGGTCTGGTGATCACAAGTGATGAAAGATAGAACATTGATGACATAAAAGCTATGTTGCAGAAAGAATTTTAGATTATAGACTTGGGAGAGCTAAAAATTTTCTTAGGTATTGAAATTATGCGTACACCTCATGGGATATGGATGATACAAAAATAGTATGTACAGAATGTGTTGGAGAAATATGGCATGATAGAATGCAAACCCATGGACACACCAGTGGAGCAAAATATAAAGCTCACTATTGATACAATAAAATATGATAGAGAACATGATTATGTATAGATAGATGATTGGCAGTCTAATCTATCTCACTATCACTAGACTGCCGACTTGAGTTATGTAGTTGGTTTGATAAGCCAATTTATGCAACAGCCAAGGAAACCTCATCTAGATGTTATGAGGAGGATTTTGAGATATGTGAAGGGTACATTGTCTTATGGATTGTTCTATGAGTATAGTAATCCTGTTGAGCTTACAAGTTATTATGATGCAGATTGGGCTAGCTATATGTATGATAGGAGATCAACGAATGGATATGCATTTGGTCTTGGAAGTAGCATGGTCAATTGGAGTAGTAAAAACCAACCTAGTGTGGCTCTCTCAAGTACAAAAGTGGAATACAGGGGTGCAACATTAGTTGCGTGTGAGGTTGTTTTGCTAGTTAAGTTGATGGATGACTCGGGGATTTGTGTGGATAAACCAATCAAACTATATTGTGATAACATGAGCAGTGTGCTTCTAGTAAGAAATCCAATTTATCATGCCAGGTCAAAGCACATAGAGGTACATTATCATTTCATGAGGGAAATGGTGTTTGGAGGCACGAGATAGACCTCAAACATGTGAAGAGTGAAGACCAAGTCACATATATCGTTATCAAATCCCTTTGGTAGAGATAAGTTCACTCATTTTAGATAACTACTTGGGATACAAGAAGTGACTTGAGCTTGAGGAAGAGTTTTGAGATATGCAAGTTTAGTTGAGATAAGCAAGCTTAGTCTATCTACTATTTGCCAACTTTATCTAGTTGTAGAGTAGATGGATAACATGTGTGTATAATAAAGTCGGTCACACTTAGCTGGTACAGTTAGACTAAGTCTCTTTATACTACTTGACTTAGGTTGTAGTACATTGTACTTTGTGTTATTGAGTTAGAGTAAGTGTGATGAATAATGAAGAAGAAGAACATTGAGACCTACCTGCTCTATGTTGCCCCTATCTTTCTCTCATATTTCTAACATTACAGGGGTTGAAGCAAGTACCTAGGGCATAGCATGCCAGGATTGCAAAATACCTTGTCAGCATATTGGATTTTGTAGAGCATAGACTGATCACTCACTCTATATATATGAGATTGATGTAGGTGTTGTGGTCATTACAATATATTTGGATGATTTGATCATTAGGTTATAGTGAGATAGAGATTGACAATATGAAGGGTTTCCTCAAGAATAAATTTGACATGAAGGATTTGGAAGAGTTGCGCTATTTTTTTGGCACAGAGATATGGTTGTCACAGAGATACTATGTGTTAGATATGTTGAAAAAGTATGGTATGGATGATTGCAAGACTATTTCTATACCTTTGAATGTTAATGCTAAGCTTGGTACACATGAGGATGACTTGATTAAGGATGTCACAATGTATGTTGGAAGCTTTCGCTCAACCGCAAAGACCCACGGATTGCTTATTGTTTCAAGCGTTCCAAGCCGAGCATTAATGGCTACCTCTCACATAGCCGATGCGCCATCCATATCTACGGGTGTAGTGAGCTTACCTCCATGTCGTTTGAGTTACCTCCTCTCCCGCGCACTCCGGTAGCTTCATGATCCAAGTACAAGCTTCAAGCAAGCTCCATGCTCCAAGCTCCATAGTCGTGAGCAAGAGAAGAGAAGAGAAGAGAAGAGAAGAGAAGAGAAGAGAAGAGAAGAGAAGAAGAGAGGAGAAGATTGAGAGCTTCTCCTCCCCGGTCCCTCACCCTCACACACTCACTCCCTCACACTCTCACACTCCCTCTCTCAAGCACAAGCTCAAGCAAGCAAGAAGAAGAAGGAGAAGAAGAAGAGGAGAGCCACTTTTTGCCACACACAAGAATGAGCTTCTCATTCACTTTTCAACTTTATATACAAAACCCTAAATCCCTTTTGGGCAGCCATCTCCTTTTTCCCCTTTTTTACATGGCCGGCCGTAGCCTAGGCCATTTTTCCCATTGTTCTTCTATCTTCCTAGCTTTCTTTCCACCACCCATCTACATTTACAATTTGCACGGGTGAGAGCCCGGCGCTCCTTGAATTAAACCATGATGTGCTTGCGTTCTTTTACAAAAGTTTTGACTTGTGCTTTTCCTTGTGCGCCTTTGTCTTCCGTTTCTCGTTGCCTTGGCCTTTGTCTTTGTCTTCCGTTTTAGTTTTCCGGATTTTCCACCACCTGGCACTCTTTTACAAGATTTGAGGGTGCACCTTGGTATTTTAAAATACACCTTTCCCCTTTTGAATTTTCCTTGTACTTTTTAAGGTTGCCCCTGTGCTTTTGGCCTTTTCTTTTTTTCTTTCTTCTATCAAGCTACCATTTTTCCACATTTGCTATGCGTATTTTTTATTTCCTTTTGCTTTCTTTGTGTTGGGGTTAACATTACTCCCCTCCTAGACGAGTGCCAGTCCCATGGCACTCACCGGCGTAGGTAGTAGGCTATAGCATGCTCCGAAGACGTAAGTAGTAGGGACATTGGTGGCTGCCGTGGAGGAGTGTTGGTGGTGGTGTGGAGGAAGGTCGTTGGGGGCACGTTGGTGGCCTAGGTGGCTGGTAGTAGGGTTGTTGGAGTCGGTGGTAGAGCTATTCTTTGTTGGGGATTCGGCGATCTTGGCGGGCCTGTAAGATGATAAAGGATAAGAATTCAGAATTAGGTGTCGATGAAGAGCGCATGACACTGTTGTTGGAGTTTTCTCAGTACCTGCAATTGAAAACCGCTCATATGTGGTCTCTCCCTAGGGGTAGTGCTAGTCTTCTCTATTGTGCACAAGACATGGTGTAATTAGTTTGGAAGATAGGTCGAACTCTAAGCAAGCTGAGAGTATTGTCCTGCACTTGAGGACCCAAACTGTGTATATACTTCGGTGCAGCTATTATGTGAGTGCTCGTGCATACTTAGATATTACGTAGTTAGAAGACCGCAGGCTAGTTTCTCGTAACAATGTGTGGATGAAGCAAAGTTATCCATGTTGAGAAGTTCTTGTGAAGGTGTATGAGACATCCTTTGCATTGTGACTGCACGACGTAGCATAATTGAATACAAGGACACCGCACTTTCGGTAGCTGGAAGTTATTGGACTTGCTTTGTTGAGGACGGTGTACTCTTCATAGCCAATCGTGCGGTGCTTACCACAATTGATTTTAATGGTATTAAGGCCAAGTGCAAGAGGGAATTGTGCAAGTGGGTCACGGTGACAGGTCTATGTGCCCTGAACTATTGTGGGTGATGCTAGGGGTTTAGGGGACTAGGGACGGAGCCAGCCGACCAAGGTCACTGGATGCATCTAATTAAAGGACCCCTAGGTGCAGTGCTGTGATCGTGGGTGCTTTTATTTCTTCGTTCTTTTGTTTTCTTGTCTTTTGTTCTTTTTTTTTTTTGGCTAAGTACAACCATTGCAATATGCTGAGGCTATGAGCCTTTTTGGCTGGGAAGTGTCAAGCCTCGAAGTCTCAAGAAATGGATATGACAATGATGATTGTGCCCTAGCCTCATTGTTAGGGGAGCCGTTGTTGCGATATTGGTGTGATTGCGGGGACACCCGTCGTGAGCTCACTGTAGAGCTTGGCCCAAGAAGAGAGTGTAGCCCATGACTATGCTTTGGTTTGTGCAATGTGGGTACTTGTAAGGGTGATTTTTCGCGTTCAGCAGCATGGCTGTGTTACGATTCTTGTGCGGTTGGCGGTCTTGCAGTGGCCTGGCCGTTGAACACGTTTGCTCGAAGACTTGTGTCATCCTGCATCCACTTATCACTTCGTGAGAGTATATGCTCGCTTGCGTTAAGTACATCAAACAAATGCAATCATGTTAAGACATAATTTTTCAGAATGCTATGATGTCTATTGCGATGTCTATCCCATTGCTTGTTAAGGTTGCATACATTAATGCTAGGTAAATGAAATGTGTACAAGTGGAGATCTCACCCCTTTACTTATCAAAAACAAAAAGTTATGGCAAGATGACTTGTCAAGCTACTTGTACATCATAGGGGCTTAGTCAATAGGTACTAGGCAGGGTGAGTCCAGTTGGCTAGGCGACCGGGGCAGTGCTGGTGCGGGGCTCCCGTGAGGCTGGGCAAGAAACATGTCGGCCAGGACATGAATGGTGTAGTTGCGGGCCGCTTTCCAAAATGTCTTTAAACAAGTCATTAAATTCTTCTCTATCCTGGGCAGCCTTTTCTCTCCATGAGCACCTGGTGCCTGAGCGTGCGTTGGGGGTCTGTGCCACTGATGTTGCCACATGCTACGTGTTTCTTTGAGTCTTGACTTTCTTGGCCCAGGGATTCTTTGGCCTTCGTCTGGAACGGTGTCACTTAGGCCCTCGCTTCTTCGCATATCTTTTGAGGGTGGGCACGTAGCGTACTGGTGGAGGGGCACGTGCCGCATCTTCCTGTCGTCCGCGGAGAGCGTCTCTGCAAGCCAGCTGCCCTAGGCTTTCCATGTTTTTCTTGTAGGGGGACCTGCAATAAGCAAACCAAGGGTTAGGCCTTGATATAGAATAAGACCGTTCACATGGCAGAATTATAGTGTGGGTTATCAAACGCATATGATTATAAGAGGCAGAGTGGGGCATGTTGTGCTCATTGTAGCGGGGTGGCCCTCGTGATGATCTTGACTCAGCTTCCCGCCATTAGCAGATCTTGGCTTATGCCGAGTTACATCGGCTGGTGGTCATGGATTTGGGCAGGGCTCATCCTCGAAAGGATGGATCGGAAAGGGAAAGGTGTATAGGAAGGGACTACACCCTGCTTACATCATCAGAGATGTTGGTCAAGGCTTTCCACGGTGGCCATGCGGGGTGCATGCCCTTCGCTCGGAGGTGGAAATGGTCATGTGAGAGGGGGACCAGACGAGCCTAGCCTCTTGGCCCCAACTATTCTATCCACACTTGACTATTATTGCTTGTGTGTGTTGATAGTGTCTATACAGGGTGACACAAAAATCATTGTTTTTACATATATACTTATTTACGAACCCGTGTCACTTCACGAGGATAGAAACCAATTGTAGAACTTGGGATTGTACTGAAGCATGGCACACGCATCTAGTACACGTGGTAACTTACTCAATACTGATAAATATTTCGCCACATGGAGTAGCATGGAACCTTGTCCAAGTCTACTGGCGACATGTAACTCCTCGTCAATGATAATCTTATCAAATAGATGGTTTTCTTGGCTTGGTTCAGCCAAGTCCTTGCCTTGAATGGCAGTCAGCACTCGAAGGGAAGTTGGTGCCACATAGGTTGGGTCTCTTTGGAATCGCCATTTGGCCAATCGCTCCTCAGAGACTGCCATGATCTGACCCCCTAGTTCGGCCATTGCAACGCGGTTTTCACACCAACGCTGCTCAAATCGACTCTGGCCTATTGACAATCGCTTTAGTTTCTCTATGTCTATGAGATTTGGTTGGCAGAGCACCTCATTGAACGTGACAGTTAAGCGCAGTTTGTCTACTTCCTCGCCCAGGATGAGTCGCAAGCGTTTGTGCAGGAGCTCGCTATAGTGCTCGTCAAGGTGTTCCTGCTCTTCCCAAGATAAAGGGAAGGGCAAGTAATCTCCAAGCTGCTCCTTAGGGAATGCGCTCATGTCCGCAAGGACGTAGACCCGTGCAAACACCTTGAGCTTAGCATCCAACTCAGTTAAGCATTCTGCAACACTTTTATGTGGCTTGCTCGGTTGCTATCTCATGCAAGGTTCTAGGAGTTTGCCTAGGCTTTAGCATAGCTGGGGGTTTAAGCCTATATGAGCAAGATTGGTCAATGCTAGGATTGCTCATGCTCTTAGGGTTTCCATGTCTTCGTTATTGCATCATGGTTCTCCTTGGGTGTGACTGGTATGAATTTGTCACCCCATCGTGACAGTGTTGTATCCACTCTTGATTTGTCAATGCGAGTTCTATTGTCAATGGATAGAGTGCTGCAAGCAGCCATTGATGGTAATGACTGCTTTGATTTGTTGGAGCACATGGATGTGTCTGAGGTTTCACCGCTATTAGGAGAGGCATCAGTGGGCTCATTGGTGGATGGGCTCGATGCTTTATTCATCAGCTCTCCAGCACTCTTCATCCCAATGTTCTTGGGGTCCACAACCACCTGCAATTGTTATTGTTTTTGCTATTTTCTCCTCTTTTTCTTGGTCAGTGCAAGTGCATGTCTCCACGACTCAGGACCCTAGACTAGGTCGATTGTTGATGTGCTCAGTTGGGCCTTAGCATTTCCCTTCTCTAGTGTGTCCTCATGGGACCTAGTCATGGCTTGCGGAATAGCCTTGCCAGGTTGCATGGGTACAACTGTCTTCCTTTTGGGAGAGTCTAGCTCTTCAGTCAATTCCCATGTGTTTAAGTCCTCTAGCCTAGGCTTTAGTCTTTTTGGAAGTGCTGGAGTTGTTAATGAAGTTGGTTATGACACCTCCTTCACAGGTAAACTACTAAGGACACGTTCTGCAAGGGGCATTGTCACAGCCAAGGGCTGTGACGGCTGTGATCCCTGATTTGAAGTACTAGCAACTAGTTCGGTGGACTTGCTTCTATTGGTGGATTGCCGCATCCGGTCCTTAGAGCGATCAGAGGTGGTCACGTCTTTTGTTGCCCTTTGAGCATTTATCCGTGTAGATCGAGCATAAGTTGATCGGGTCACGTTGGGTTGCACATGCATATCCTTGGGCCGAGAGATACGGCTAGTGTCATGTCCCCCCTCTTGGATATTTGGAAGCTTTGATGGAGATAGAGATTGGGAGTGAGTAGCCGCCATTGACGACCGCTGTTGTGCTTCCTGTGTCCGTTTGGAAAAAGAGGATATAGGAGATTTAGGACTCTTAGGTGGACTTGGCACTGGCTGAATGGTTTGCTCGTGATGGTTAGACGATTCTGTCATTAGCTTTGTTGAGCCATCAGCCTTATCATGAGCGATGTTGTGCCTGTGGTGCTCATTATCTTCTTGGGGAGTCAAAGGCTCCTTCGCCACTAGTGGACCTTGTGCATGCTTGACAGTTACCTCTGATATCTGCCTGCTAAGCACAGTAGGCTGAGGATCTAATGTTTGATAAGTCTTGTTCGGTTTCTTGATTTCAATCGTGAGGGGCTCAATCGCTCTCGTTAGTAGGCTTGACTATTATGTCAGTACCTTCCTTGCCTTTCCCTTGAGGTTCGATGAGGTCACCCTTGCTAAAGGTTGTGACTATCCTCACACCTGGTAGTGTTAGGTGTATCCTCTGAGCTACATAGTCAGCCTCACATTTGGTCGCCCTTTTGAAGGGTCTTCCCAGGAGGGTCTCCTTACCATATTTAGCACTATCTGGAGGAACATGAAATAGGATGGGCAAGCTCTCAGTTTTGATTGTTGCAAGGATATTGCACTTCCCTATGAGTGCTTGTGGAGATCCCCCGCAAGGGTTAAGAGTTGCATTAGTCGGTGTTAGCTCTAGTTGGCTTAGTAGGGTCCATGCCTCATAGGTCAAGACATTAAAATCTGCTCCTTCATCAATCAGAGAATCGATGGTATGTTCTCTTTTCGCAGTGAGTTTGACCCTAAGATAAGCAAGTGGTACTATGTCTTCATCTTCCGGGTCTTGGCTTGTAAATTTAAGCCTTCTGACAAATGCCCTTGAGTCCCCAACTACACGACCAGATGTGGATTCTCCACTGATGTCTTGGTTTGTCAGTGCAGTGCCATTCAAGGAGCATCTATTGTCAGGACTGTTGTATCTAGTCATTCTCACTATTTTAGCTTGCTGTTGTTGCTCTTCGCTTTGACTAGATGCAGTTTAAATGCAACACGTATGTGTTTCTGCATTGTGGCATTTTTGCCCTTGTTGGCTAGATTAGCCCATTGAGGTTCTAGTGTCTCTGTTTCTCTCGGTTTGGGCATGGGCTTTTGGTTGCTCTTTCGTCAGTGAGAATCCATGTTCATGTAGAGCCATTACTACGCTAGGGTCAAATTTGGAGGACCTGTCACGGCGCGCGTTTCCTTTCCAACCTACTCAGTGGAGGTGCGGAGGGGGCAGAGCTCCCTCTGCGGGGGTCCAGGGGGCGGTCCCCTCCTCGACCCGCAAGGTCATTATGGTAGCACCATGAGCAGCTTGGAGGATTGTTCCACCAACTCTTGAACCACTTGATCAAGGTTTTGGCCCAATGGTGGATCTGCGATGCGCCTTCCGCTCTATGTAGCCTGTGGGGTCAATTTCGGGGTTCGGAGCTCTTTTTCTAATTCGTTGTCTCATTTGTTTTTGGGTCTAATCAGGCTTTCCCACTCGGTGGATTGCGTCTAAGTCCCTGGTCTTGCAATTGCATGCCTCTAGCTTCTAAGTGGCTGCGCCCTACAATTTTGCCTATTCCGTGTGCCAAAATCGAGTTTTGAGTGTCCTAAGGGCTTCTGATAGTTCGCGCTGCTGAGTGTTGGCTACATCAGGTAAAGTTTTCTAAAAATTTGGTCAAACTGCACACTCAACCCAACTGGTCCAAGTTGCAGGGTCCAAGTGCCCGATTCGGCACGTTCGAGGGCTGAGTGGTAAGGGTCGTGTGTGTCTGTCCGAATGAAAAATTCGGCCAGTCCACCTCGGGGGTCTAAGGGCCGAGTGGGTTGACTGGGCAGAGGCTGGGTCAGAGGGCCGAGTGGGCCGAGTCAGAGGGCCGAGTGGGCCGAGTCAGAGGGCCGAGTGGCTAGTCCGAGTGCTCGATTTGGCACATTCGAGGGCCGAGTGGTAGTGGTCGAGTGGTCCGAGGGCCGAGTCTGGGCCTTGGACCAGAGTCGTCATGATTCAGACACGCCGAGTGCCGTGCATATTTTTGCCGACGCTCATGAAATTCATTTCGTAGGGCACTCGAGGCCTTCTCCCTTGTCGAGCAGCTCCAAATTGGTCCTACTACTGTAGGAGAAGGTGTAGAATTACCTGGGCTAGGTGATGATCTCTCTGATGCCAAGATTGAAGCAGATTCCCTCGCCAAGATTTCCTCTTCTCTCCTACTCTCCTGAAACCCTACAATGCACAATGTGGCCTTTCTTGCCGCTTTTGGCCCTTATACCCTTTTCCGAGTGTGGTATTGGCACCCCCAATAACTCACTTACCGACCTTAGACATCACAAGCAAGTTTTTTACTACTTTTGCATGATTCTTGCCCTATTTTTGTCCTGTTTTACAACAATAACCCTAATGCTTATTTACTTTATTTTTCTTTGTTTTCTCCTACTCCAATGCATCCAAATCACAATGTAAATACCTATACTACTCCATCTCACAACATAACTCTCAAAAATAAAAAAACCTACTTCCCAAGGAGATCGAATACCATCTTCAACCCCCTCACTCCCTACCTATCTCAAGCACCGGTTCGGGGGAAAACCCTTACTTTGATGTTCGATTCGAAGTGCACAAGCGCTCAAGGCTTGAATCCGTTTGTCCTGGCAACAGAACCAAAATGTTGGAAGCTTTCGCTCAACCGCCAAGACCCACGGACCGCTTATTGTTTCAAGCATTCCAAGCCGAGTACTAATGGCTACCTCTCACATAGCCGACGCGCCATCCATATCTACGGGGGTAGTGAGCTTACCTCCATGCCGTTTGAGTTATCTCCTCTCCCGCGCACTCCGGTAGCTCCACAATCCAAGTGCAAGCTTCAAGCAAGCTCCATGATCCAAGCTCCATAGCCGCGAGCAAGAGAAGAGAAGAGAAGAGAAGAGAAGAAGAGAGGAGAAGATGGAGAGCTTCTCCTCCCTGGTCCCTCACCCTCACACACTCACTCCCTCACACTCTCACACTCCCTCTCTCAAGCACAAGCTCAAGCAAGCAAGAAGAAGAAGGAGAAAAAGAAGAGGAGAGCCACTTTTTGCCACACACAAGAATGAGCTTCTCATTCACTCTTCAACTTTATATACAAAACCCTAAATCACTTTTGGACGGTCATCCCCTTTTTCCCCTTTTTTACATGGCCGACCGTAGCCTAGGCCCTTTTTCCCATTGTCCTTCTATCTTCCTAGCTTTCTTTCCACCGCCCATCTACATTTACAATTTGCACGGCGGACGCTCCTTGAATTAAACCATGATGCGCTTGCGTTCTTTTACAAAAGTTTTGACTTGTGCTTTTCCTTGTGTGCCTTTGTCTTCCGTTTCTCTTTGCCTTGGCCTTTGTCTTTGTCTTCCATTTTTGCTTTCCAGATTTTCCACCGCCTGGCACTCTTTTACAAGATTTGAGGGTGCGCCTTGGTATTTTAAAATACACATTTTCCCTTTTGCATTTGCCTTGGACTTTTTAAGATTGCCCTTGTGCTTTTGGCCTTTTCTTTTCTTCTTTCTTCTATCAGGCTACCCTTTTTCCGCCTTTGCCCTACGTCTTTTTTATTTCCTTTTGCTTTCTTCGTGTTGGGGTTAACAATGTATCAAAAGATTATGGAAAGTATTATCTATTTGACGATCACTAGGCTAGACCTAAACTACACAGTTGGTTTGGAGAATCAGTTTGTGTAGCTTCCATGGAAGCCACATTTGGATACACTGCAACACACATCGCAGTATGTGAAGTCCACCCACTTAGACTATGCCTCATTCTAGGTGCACATGTACCATTGGACTTTCATGGTTACATAAATCTAGATTAGGCTGGTAGTATTTGAAATAGGAGATCTACTAGTAGTTGCATATTTTCCTTAGGTAGTATTGATGTTACTTGGAGCAACAAGAAATAGTTGAGAGCAGCATTTTCTAGTACAAAGGTTGAATAGAGAGGTGCTACAATTGTAGCATGTGAGGTATCTTGGTTATGCGGATAAGCATATTATCAACTATTGTGATAATCTTAGTAGCATTCAATTAGCTTCTAGGAACCAAGTGTATCATGCACGGACAAAATATTCACTACCATTTCATTTAGAAGGGGGTTTTGATAGGTTATATTGACTTGGTTTATGTTAGCACACACAAAGGATCAAACTACTAACATATTTACCAATGCCTTGGGAGTTAAGAAGCTTCAATGTTTCAAGAGTATGTTTGGAGTTCACAAACTCTCGTGCTGAGCTTGGCGGGGGGGGGGGGGGGGATTTTGAGATGTTGACCACTATATGAGCTTACATCCACTCTGCATCTTGGTGATGTGGCAAGATATTATTCAATATCATATTAGGTGATTGACATGAGGATAAACCAATGATTCTACAACTAGACTATACCCACATAGTCCATCCTTGGTTATGGCACATTCATTGTGCCACCTTTTCTTTCCTTAGCGGGTTCATACTTAGTGACCGCATGTATATACATTGTGATTCTTTCATTTTAGTTTTTCATTATGTTGTAGAATTATTATTTTTGTGTGGAAGAAGAAGAAATAAAAAGAAGAAACTTTTGGCTCTATCTCTTTGTGTTCTCATGTAACAAATCTAAATTCTATCACGCGTGAATAGGGCTTTGGGATAATTCATTTTTATTAGATTAAGGTAATTTTTTAATTACCCCCTCCTTCCCCCAGCCGACTGTCGAGTTGGGGGAGAGGGAGGGAGGCATGGGACACCAAGCTCCTTGCTGGAGCTTGATGCAAGGAGGATTCATGCCTCGTGACATGTAGAGAGGGAGGATCTCCCTCCCCTCCCCCTATAAAAATCCAATCAGTGACATTGAGCAGGGGAGGGGAGAAGGAGGCGCTGCAAATCGACACTAGCCGTTGCAGGGAAGGATCGAAAGGAAGGGTGCCAATCTCCGTGCGTCGCCTTGTGAGGGTGAGGCCGCTCACCACTGTGCTGTGGATGAAGGCCTGGGCTGCCGTGCAACCAACGGGAGGGTTGCCTAGTCGCCCTCTCTGTCTGGATGGGGGACCGTCAGTCCGCGCGCCAATTGCTAGTCGCCACCAGGCGCCATTTGGCCACATGGGAAGCTCTTGAAGCTTCCTGGGAGGGAGCTCCTAAAAGCTAAGAGAAGCCTTGCAGATGTTAATCATTATCGAGTCAATGAACTCCAAGCAGCAGATAGAACCTTGGAACAAATAGTTTGCCATTATTTAATTGAAGCTCGTAAGCAAGGCACATTAAGCCGATTTGTAACCGATGCACCTTCGGCAAATATTATAGGAATCCCTTTCACCCCCGTGTCCCAAAATTTCCCAAGGCCCCCTTTTTTATGCCTTTTGAAACCACAACCCCCCTGTCCCTGAGTTTTAAAACCCCTTAAGCCCCCTTTCACCCCCCTTCTTGTGCCTCACCAAATTCTCCCTACTACACCCCCCCCCCCCCCTCTGGTGTTTTAAAGGGTCATAAGCCCCTTTTTCCCCTATAAAGGGTGGCTTAAAGGTCCTATTATTACACCCCCATGTTTTTTTAAAAGTCACTTAGCCCCCTTTCCTTAAGCCCTTTTTCGTATTTTATAAATCCTCAACCACACCCCCCACGTATTAACCCTTAAACCCCTATCCCTTGGCTTTGGAACCACCCCTCTTTCCTCTGTATTTAAACCTTCCCTAGCCCTCCCCTTGTGGCGTGTTGAAATCCCCTTTCCTCCAAGTTTGACTTAAGGGTCCTTCGACCTTACTTATAACCTTTACGGTTACTATATCCCCTTAGAGTTCTCTCCCGCACCTTGTGTTTTTTCCATCCCTTTTCGTTCCTCGTTTGAATGAGTCATTAAAAGGCCATTAAGCCTTCCCCATGGCTTCAATGGGTCTTAGTCGTAGAAGACTTTGAAACACCCTTTTGAATTTCCCCAACTTCCAGGGGGGGGGGGGGAACCTTCCAAAAAATTACTATCGACGTCCGGTGCAAGGGAGCGACGGTCGAATTCCTAGGAGGAGTTGTAAAGCTGCTTCCACGTCCGAAAAACTGCAATTGCGATGCCTCCTAAGAAAGTCCAAGGCGTAGTCGCGGGAGGGTCATCTCTCGGTATCCATGTGGATATCACACCCCAAACCCAGGTTTCTCTTCTTAATTTTTATTTGATATTGTTAATTATTAAAAATAGGATATATTTCGTGCTAGTTGTTCACGACGAAGGAACTTAGTCATCAATACTTTTAAATGAAACATGCAAATGAAGAAAGCATAAATGCATTTCTAGTAAATAGCTTATGCATTGAAATAAATTATAAGACTAGATTATTATCCATTAATATAGTATACTTCGGTTAAGCCTTGAAGTATAAATTGCGTCTTGCACTATTAACACATATCACAATAAATCATTATGGAAAGTGCAAAGCATGAAACGATTCTTACGGTGCATAAACTCTATGAAATTATCGTTGTCAATAGCATAAATTATCAAGTAAAAGGTTGCTTGTTTAGCATGAATTCTATTCGCAAAGTGTAGGAGGATTATTTAGAATTAACTTAACCTCAAATCTATAAAGTTTAGGATTGAAAAATCAATTTACGCATAGTCAATGAATCATGTGGAAGTAAGCTCGAAATTATCTTCTGGAGTTAACCAAATTGATATAAACTTAAAACACCTATCCTGCGAAATACTCGTTGGGAATAAGTTAAATTCCAAGAAATGTCTATACCTTAAATACTTGCCCACATTCACTGAATGTAGGGACAGTGAATTGTAATCGTAAAAGGATCTAGGGTTGTCCCTGAGAATCTTACAAAAATGAAGCTAGGAAACCCTAGGTCTAATGACGTCAGCTTAAAGAACCTGAAATAGATTGTTTTGTGACTCCATTATCGCATAGTATGATGTGGCACTTGTGCAATAAGTACGGAGTCATATGATCTTGTGATTGGATCACAAGAAGAAATGCCAAATTCTTGCAACGAGGATGGCGGATCCTTATGCAAGTTATCTTGCAAGAGGATGTATACTTTGATATCCTTCTTGAGTGAGGAAGATTAATTGAAGATTAAAGACTAGAAACTGAAGTACCCAATGAACTTTAAGGTTTGGCCAAGTTGGGTTAATAGGGTATGCCCTAACCCAGGATATAGGGGATCTTGCCAAGTTGCAAGTCATCCCGGATCGAATGCTGGATGCATTCGAAAGGAAGGATTCATCCCTTAGCAGTTTGCCAATAAAAATGATCAATGGAAATGTTTGTGCTTGCTACAAATTTTAGAGTACTGTTTGGCTTTGTTTGACCAATGAATTAAAAGATAAATGAATATCTATACTTCAGGTTGAAGGCCTGAAGGAAGAGGCAACTTCAGTTACCCTCGACTGCCTACCTAACCCTAACCAAGGGGGTTGTTGACCGTGCCGGAAACATGGACCGAACCCGCCACGAGAGGCCTCTCCGTTGAGCGCTACTTGGAGCAAGAGGACGCTTGGGTGCCAGGGGGGCTTTGGCAGTAAATCCCTCGCCTTCCAGGTCCTGCACAAGAGGCTAACGTGACTCGGGATTGGATATCGAGGCCCGCATACTAGTCTACGGGCGGAAACTTGGATTAGTGATCCCTGTGGATTGCTGGATAGCCTTCGGGCGGTTTGTGGATAAGCCTACGGGCTGGACTTTTTGTATTTCAAAGATAAATATGATGACATGTTAATAAGGAACTTGTCTGATATTATTTTTCTATGTCAAGTAATAAGATTACATGAAGGAAACAGTGCCGAACGGGTTAATTAAAGAAGCTGGCTGTTACCTGTCTAACTAATGTGTTAGGTAATTAAATAACTAAAACAACCCGAGGAAAGTGCGGAGGATGGACCATAGGTCCATCCTACGGATGGGTGGTTCCGGTTGACCAGGAACTTTTCTCAAATCACGAGGAATAGCGGGATGATTGTCTAAGGACACGAACAACAAAAGCCTTGACCTAGAGTTATGATTAAACCCGATTTACGCTGTTTTAGGGAAACGGAATGGGACTATGCCTTATGGCAGAGAGGTTGAGCTTTGCATCCCTCTCGTTTTCCATTCTCCTTGAACCAAGTGCAGCGTGAATCCGCTTCGGACCTGGCGTTTCTGCATAAAGTAGTTCGCTTGGGTCCGACGCTAGTTGCTGTTAGGAAATGACCAATCAGGAAAACCCTAATTTAGGTCGATCCTAAGTGGGAACAGCCGGAATACTTCCGATACGTGGCAGATGTGGAAAGCCCTAGATCGCAAACCCCGTAACATTCCATGGGAGTGCCGGGCAGAGCTTTCTAGACATCCTTTCTGATGGACTGCTAAGACGTGTCCTGGATGATACTAGTGGACACGTTACATCTCAAGTCTCCATTACTTTTGTGTGTGTGCTCTTGGACTCTTCACCTCTTTCCCCTCTTGTATGTTTTCAAGATTGAGGCATTCATTGTATGGAACCTTTATTCAATGTTGATAGCCAAGATTAAGGAACCTTTATCTAAACCTCATAGCCACGCTTAATGGCTTAACTTATTTCTCCCTTGACCATGTTATCTCCTTTGATGTATGCACCTTAGTGCACGAGCCTTATTGTGGGCCAGGTTTACTATTCTCAATCAACCTTTCGATCTCTTCTTCTTCCATTTCAAATTTGAAATGCTTATGGTGGAAGAAACTAACCTCTTATATCATTTTCAAAAAAATCTATGCTTTTATATTTCACATTTGAGATAATGGATAAATGTGTTTTCCTTTCATTTTTGCAATTCTTTATTAGATACAGGTTATAAGTTAGGGTCGTGTTTGGATGGTGTTTCTTGAAGAAATTGAAGAAGATCGATATAAGTTATATTTTGAACTTGTATTCTCTTTTTCCTATGTCACGAGGATGCTCCTTGATTAAGTGTGGGGATATGATGAGGGTTGAGATGATTTGATTTTTTTGATTGATATTTGTTATTTTTGTGGACTAAATGGTTGATTTTTTATGGATTTTGTAAGATGTTTAGTTGTTTTGGGAGTGTTTGAGAGTGTTTTGGATGAGGTTGATTAGGTTTGAGAATATCATGATGGCTTATAGTGGAGATATGATATTCTAACATGTTCTGTTGATGTCATGTTAATGTCTGATTGGTTCTATTTAAGTCTATTGACCTTCTATTTTGATTTGCTTTCCTTTTGTACGACGGGTTGGAATAAAGATTGATGAATTTTGAGAGTGTTTTGAAGCTTATTGAGTGATTCTTGATGGTTTGGAATGATTTAAGTGAGCTCAAGACTTTCTGTATGGTTCTATAAACCGTCTGTTGAGCGTTTGTAGAGCTTTTCTCTCTGTTCAGTTATGTTATGTTATGTATGCCTCTATAACTGTGATGAGGGATGAATGTGTAGATTGGAAAAGTTTTCCAATCTTGAGAAGAGATGAATATAAGTTCAAATAAGCTCAAAGAAGTGGAAGAAGTAGCTGCTAAAGACTAAAGGGACACTAACAATAGTGAGCTCTCAAGGGACACTATAGTGGCTATGGTAGTATTGCATTGATGTAATAGGAGGCTATGGTAGTATTGCATGCAGATACTCTTTCCTCTTGATGAAGAGAAAAATATATTTACAACTGCTTTTCATGTATGAATAGAAGAGAAGGAGAAAAACATATTTACAATTGTTTTTCATGTATGAATAGTAAAGAGTTTGGGAGGATACATGAGGATATGCAAGGCTAAAGGAATGCATCTAGTGAAAGTAAAATGGAGAAATATGGTGTTATGGATAGATGTTAATGCATTTCTAAGCTATTTAATGGATTGATCTTTGTAGACAATATGGATGAAGTTACAATATTAATTAACACAAAAATATAATTGAAAATTAATCCTAGATATGTTTGAAGTCATAAAAGAATTTTATCAACAAGAATGGGTTAAAGTAGTTCTTAGCCAAGTTGGAGAGATCTAAAAAGTATTAGGTATATGTTTACTATAGAGACATTAAAAGAAATGAAGGTTTGGTGTGATGGGCTTCTCTTTAGGTAGAAAGGGATTGTTTTATGTAGGTGTTATAAAAGCATGGGAAGGATTTCACATTGAGCCTACTAAAATATGTTGTGTTGACCACATATTGTGGCACAAATGGTGATTTTCATAGTGCAATATGTTCCATGGAATTTGAGATTAATTCCTTTGCCTTGGGCATACTTGCTTAAGCTAATGAAGTCATTAAATGAGAAGATCATGATGAAAATTTTGGAGCCATCATTAGCTTCATATTCAAATCATTGATTTACAATGCCGAAGAAAAATGGTGTATTATGGTTCATTCCAAATATGCAATCAGTCAACAAAGTGACAATAAGGAATGTTGGTGTAGGGCATATAATAGATGAGTTTGTAAAGGCATTGTTATAAGGGCTATTTACTCAAGTTATGATTAGCTTGAGTTGGCAATGGAAAGTAGAGTTATCACTACCATGAAGACACCATTGGGATTAGTTTCAATGTGTACCCTTTCATAGGGATTTTGGGCAAAACATAGATGCCCATCTCTCTTTGCATTTTCTCTTGTTTGCTATTTTTTCAATAGGGTTTGATGTCGTTTCTTACTGTTATTGTTCTTTTATTGCAAAGGTTGTTTTGGGAAAGAGGCAGAGGTGCTCATCTCTCTCTCTCTCTCTCTCTCTCTCTCTCTCTCTCTCTCTCTCTCTCTCTCTCTCTCTCTCTCTCTCTCTCCTTTCTTTGCCCCCTCTCTCTACGTGTTGTTTCTCTTTTATGTTGTGTTTTCAATAGAGTTTGATGTTGGTTCTAATTGTTGTTTTCTTGCAGAGTTTATTTGGAGCAAGAGACAAAGGTGCTCTCTATTTGGTTATTTTTTTGTTGTTATCTTTTCAATACACATGATGTTAGTTCTAACCTTTATTGTTGTTTTATTGCAAAGATAATTTTGGGTGACATTGCATAAGTGCTCATCTCTCTCTCTCCCTCTCTCTTTCTCTCTCTATGTTTCCTCTTTTCTACTGTTGTTTCAGTATGCCTTCATGTAAATACTAACTCTTACTATTGTCTTTTGCAAAGATCAATTTGGGCAAGATTGGATAGGTGCTCATTTATTTCTCTCTCTCATGTACTCACACTCTCTCTCTTTCTTCCTCTTTACATTTTTCCTTTTCTACTATCTTTACAATAGGGTTTGATGCTAGTTCTAACTTAAGGATCAATTGTTGTTGTAGCACTTAACACAAGGTAGAGTAGATATTCTGTAGCTCAATTTATGGGTAAATTAGCCATATTTTATGGTGTCAAAATTTATTCATTTAATTAGTAACTTTTATATTTGATGGGATTGGTGTTTTCTTTTTTCCATCATTTGCAATGGGTTTTGATCAGGAACGATTCAATCTTATCTTCAGCAAATCAACTTATAGGTAAATTGGTCCTATTTTGTGTTGCTTCTATTCATGCACTTATCTAGATATTTTTTGTTAAAAGGGATTGATGTTTTCTTTTGTCCATCATTTGCAATGGGCTTTGATCAACAACACTTCAATCTTATCTTCAATAGATCAACTTATATACATGTAATGCCTAGGTTATAATTTCTAAGAGAAGAAAAAGTATTCTCTCAATAGAAGTATATAACAAAAAAGATGAAGAAGGAAATTGGATCATTGATATGTAATATTGCTCGTCTTGGGTACATATGCATCCAAGTATAAAGGGAGCTTTCAAGGTGAAAGCATCTACAATTACAAATGTATCAAAGCATTGGAAGGGTAAAATTTTAGCTCTCAAACAAAGGAATGTTGATTCTCACCTTGTAACAGAGGTGTTTGTATAACATGTATTCATGTAAAAATACATATTGCGCCCACTATGCCCTTTCAATGAAACATTGCAAACAATAAGTATTTGCAACTCATTGAGAATGAGAAATTTCACAATATCTATGTAGCTACTTGTCTCGTATTTACGGAAGTATACCCTTCGGATTGCTATGAGTAGCAAAATGTCGAGAGTTTCACATGTGCTTTTAAGTGTTACCACCTTGAAATTGGTAGATTGCTCTTTGAGGGACATACAGCTAAGTAGCTTGCATAGGACCTTGTTTTTCTCTATGACTCCAGGTATATATTGCCCAAGGGGGGTCCAAAATATGGAACCCTTGAGTTTATGCACATATTGAATCTCAATAGCGTAGAATGGCCATTATGTAGTAGCGACATTTTACACATGTGTAGCACAAAAAATTCAACAGACATATTGAACTCTATGAAGCCAAGCACCGGCTCAAAGAATGTACATCTAAGCTAGTTCATACCAATTGAAATTTTTGCACATATGTTCAAGGAATGTAAGGGTTTGAGACATACCAAAATCACGTACATTATAAAAAGTGCATCAGAGGATTATGTAACAAGGATTCTAGGTAAAACTTGGACATAAAAAATGACTCACAGTACTGATACAGTGGAGTGTTGAGTCACAACAAGGGTCATAGCTTTCAAGTAAAATTTTTCTCTCTTAGTTGACTATTATCTTACTTTGGGATGGATCAGCTAACTTTCCTTTCCAATTACAAGTACTTTGTCACATGATAGACTTTTTGCCTAGTGTTCAAGTATCGTAGATGGAGGATGCTCAAGGGTAAATGGTTGTGCCTTGATCAAGACATGCGTGAAATTACAGTTGTGGATGTTATTATCATTTGTGAGGGCCACAAGACCCAATGTTGAGAGTGGAAAAAGACTAAATTGTTGATTGATTTTTGTTATTTTTGAGGCCTGAATGGTTGATTTTTGATGGATTTTGAGTGATGATTGGTTGTTTTGGAAGTGTTTGAAAGTTTTTTGGATTATATTTATTATGTTTTGGAAGCTCATGATGATTCTTAGTAGAAATATGAGGCTCTATGATGTTATGATAGGTTCTGATTGGTTCTGATACCTTCTGTTTAGCTTTTGTTTTGTTATGATTTTCTTATGTATGAAGCATGGATTGATAATTGATGAAGGTTGAGGTCTTTTGAAAGCTTATGGAATAGTTTTTGATAGTTTGGAATGGTTTTAGTATGAGTTATGAGATTCTTATGCTCTCTAATGACCTTATGTAACCCTCTGTAGACCTTCTGTACAACTTGTCTCTACTCTGTTCTTGTTCTATTCTCTGTACTATAGATCTTCTGTAAGTGTTCTGTAGAATGAGGGTGTGACTTTGGAAAAAAAATTTAACTTTTGAAAATGATGAATCTAAGTTCAAAAGATCTAAAACAAGTGGAAGAAGCAGTTGAAGACTGAAGAGAAGATTGAAGCGAAGTGACAGTAGTGAGCTATGAAGGGACACTGTAGTGGCTCTGGTGTCCTTTCATATCATACATACCTCTTGGGAGGTGCATCCATGAACTAATAAGAATTATTGTGAGTGATTATTGAGTATTGTAGTAAAGAGATGATGTACTATTGAGAGAGAGAGAGAGAGAGAGAGAGAGAGAGAGAGAGAGAGAGAGAGAGAGAGAGAGAGAGAGAGAGAGAGAGAGAGAGAGAGAGAGAGAGAGAGAGCCAATTCTATAAAAAATAATGTATCTATTTTTAAGAGATTGAGAGAGAGAACTTTGAAGAAAATGAAGATGAATCACATGTGATTATTTCCATTCAAAAATGGTGTATTATTTTGTTTTCTTGCTCTATTGATGGATTCTATAAAGATGTTGAAGATTATGGTTGATTCTATTAAATCCGTGGGAGATATCTACTATGATACTGCGTGAAGATTTGTTCTTTTCCTTGTTGTGGTTCTCTAAAGGATGAAATAAAAGCTTGTTGATATTACAAGATATATTTTCTTGCAGTAGAAACCCCTTTTCCTTGGTGTCTTTCTTGGGGCTCCACCCAAGTGTTGCAAATGGAGGATGATTGGCCCTTGAGTATAATGCGCTAAGAAATTACAATATTAATGCAGAATCCACATGTTAGCTTCTATTTTAAACTAGACGGTAGGAAAATTTGAAGCCGAGCTAAGGATACTATTATAGTGGAAAGTGTGTGGCTTCACATATTTTAGAAATTGTAGAGTATCCCTAAAAATCCCAACACCACAAGTTGTAATATCAAACACTTGTAAATTTTTGGATTTTTTTTGCCAATAGAATATTGTCCCTTGCAAACTTGTAATATTTAAAAATTATGGTATTTATGAAAAATCATACACTTGCTATACACTTTTCATATCAACACATTTACATATGCATGTAAACTTTACAAAGTCGTAAGTAAAGCCATAACTAAATATCGTATACAAATAGCCCTTAATGGTTTAAAACTTAAGGTTTTTAAGGTAGAACTAGTTTAGTTCTTGTTTCATTGTTTCATTTTCACACTTTCTCTCTTCATCTCTTTATATCCACCACATCCCTCCTACATGCTATGATGGATGCTCGTGCACACTTTGATGAGTGGATCCATGAGACTAACTTTGCCAGCCAGTGTGACAAGATATTTCAGGTTTTCTCTAAGAACTTCAACCTTAAAAGCATGCTCTCATTGTTGGATCCCCCCCTTTAGGTTTTGGAAGACTTTGTAAGCACCATTGCTACCTGCACATACTCCATCGAGGGATCTGACATGACTTGGGTGCCTCTAGAACAACTCATGGTATTTCAGGCAAGGAAGAATCACCAAAAAGTGATGAATAGGTGTCTGGACCACGTGGATCCTTTGCACAGAGTATACACTATTCCCATGGGCAATCCACCAAGTACAGTACCTTTGGATCTTGTGGAGTGTGATTGCACATTGGAAATTTACCTCCTTGCATTGGATACACCCCTAGAGGAGGAGAACGATGAATATAAAACTCCACAGGTTGTTGCTATCACATACACGAGAGAAGAACCGATTGAAGAGCTCATAAATGTTGAAGAGGAACATCGGGTGGTAGCAAAGCAAGGGTTAGCATTCATGGTGCCATCTTCTTTGGAACAGCCACAAGTCAACAAACCCAACCTTGCCTCCTTGACGGCCATTGAAGTAGATGGTGTACAATACTTACTTCTATCAGATGTGCTGCGATACTTGGAAATGAAGGAAGAAGAGTTTTTTTCCATCCTACTCAGGGATTCGATGGAAGACCTAATTGATTATGATTACATGGATGTGCATCCAATGATGGCAGAGATTGGAAGATATGATGGCACAAGCTTAGATACAATGAGTGCCAACATAGCAGCATAGGAGCATATTACCTTGGTTGAAGAATATTACCTTGTGCCGGCAGATGCTGAATTTGAAGCACTACAGCATGCTCTGTTTGGACCAAGGCCCACCGAAGCTTCCTACCAAGGAGTTTGTAGATTCCTCTGCCCAAAGAGGTGCCTTGTAGACACACGAGGAAATGAAGATACAAGATGATCTGGAGAAGGTGAGATTTCTAACTACCATATATTTTTATGCAACAAAACTTTACAATAGGGTGCATTGGGTCCAAAGTTTGGCATCTTGGGCCACTTTTTCTGGTCCAAAAAAAGTGGTCTCAAATGCCAAAAGGGCAACTGCAGGCATCAACGCAAGGATGAGCTCAACATGCGAATCGACGTAAGGATTCAACTTTGAAGGAGTACATTGGTAACCTTGTTACAAACTTGGTGGTCTTCCATAAGAAATGCTCACCATGAGGGCAAGAAACAATCACAAAAATTTAAGCTTTGACCAAGTTTGGACCTTTTTGAGTGATACCTGTGACATCTAGCTTTGAGAAGGTGGTAATAATCAAGCAGTCAAAGCTTCTTTGCTTGTTTAACCAAACACGTGGTGGAGCGATGTGTGTGCTTGCTATATTTGGTGACCTTGCTAAAGTGTCAGATCTGCTTCTCTTGGTGGAGAAAGAGCTGAAGGGGGAGCATGTCATTTTGAAGCAAAGAAGGAATTTTTATTTTCATTGAAAGCTGGCCCCTCCTCTCCACCGATGAAAAAGCCAAGGAACAAATGAGAGTTCTTGTTGGCTATCGGCTTTTTTTATATGCTATCACTATCAGCCATCGCATGTATTTTTCTTGATGAAATAAGATATTTTACTTTGTCCCTATAAATAAATATTTATTGAATAAATATGTGGTTCATGTAAGTGTGATGATAATGTGTGGTATGTAAATGATGTATTCACATACGTTAACATAATCCAATTTAATTATGTCAACGTGCAGTACTACACTTGTGATTGTGCATAAGTAATAACGTAACTCATATCTGTACGTATTACTACTTTTGATGTGTGCATACGTTAAACAAAAATTAAGAGTCGTGTGTTTCAAGAAACAAAACAAAACAACTTTGCTTAATTATTTGAAATCAGTACACATCGCATGAGATATTATGTATATATATATATATATATATATATATATATATATATATATATATATATATATATATTTCAATGTGGTAGAGTACATAAGTTTTTTTGAGCTTCCACATGTGTTGTTGCTAACCATGGATAAAGGCCATGCCTGAATACTCAAGATTGGATATGCCCTCGTATTGGTGCTTCCACCATGCAATTCCCCTATGGCTAGTTCTACCAAGAGCACACTCTAGCTACCTACCATAAGTACCCAAGATAATCTTGCTCTGATTAAGTTTTGCACCCCCTTGTCTCGATGGCTTCGAAGCCTGTTCTGGTGCTAGACCAATCCAACCCCCCATCTATATCAACAACCCCACAAAATTTCTCACAATTAAACTTTGTTACCTTTTCCCTCAACTCCCTAGCTAAGTGTGCCCATCCTCCTCTCCCACTTTCTTACCAAGCACAACCCGAAGCTGGGATTCATGATCCTCTTCCTGTTTGGAATAGACTAAGGTATCCTTAAAGAAGATGAGTACGAAGTTATCAAGATATAGGCTAAAGATATCTTGTATTAACCTATTGAAGGTAGCAGGTGCATTCGTCAGCCTGAATGACATGACCCTAAATTTGACCGAAGTCGAATTCCACATTGCATCACATGTTCACTTCAGCTTTTAGCCAAGTGATCAAATCACTTTACTTATTTATCAATACTCATAGTTAAGACAAACATTGATAAAAGAAAGTCTTATTCCATTCATATGGGCATAGCCCTTTCGGGGATACAATATTTTCGGGAAAGATGGAACAAGCGGATACATTAATTCGAGGAGAATAAGACATTGTTGCATTTAGCTACTGGAACTGAGTAGTACTATGGATTGGAGTCATCGATTTTTAGGAATCGATAGGTCATTGGAAGATTAGGGTATCTTTTCCTTTGATATCCATTCTTCTCATGACATCCCAACACCTTAATTCTGTTGGCAGGGATTACTCGAGTCACTTCCTCGTACACATACTTGTTTTGCTTAACCTTTTGACCTCCGATAGGTAGAGTTGCGTTTGCATGAGCCTCAACAAATACGAATAGCTTCACGATCTTTAAGTCCTCCATCCACTTGATTATCTTCAAGTTATTTTGAAGGTATGCAAGTCGGTGGGCAGCTATGTAGTAATAGATCCCTGAAACACCCATCCATCTCCATTCCATGTACAAGGGTGATGTATTGTAGATGCGGTCTAGGATATTCATCATATCGAGCCTTCGTCAATAATTTGAAGAGTGCATCGCAGTCATAAACATGACTTGGAACACCATGAGCCTGTTCCATGCTTCATGACTCTGTAAGATAGCATTGATAAGTAAGAAAATGTTCTTAACAGCAACATTTGCTTTAATTCTGCTTATTAAGTTTTCTTATAAAGACAGATCCTTCGTATTGAGATGAAAAGCTCAACACATATGGACATTGATGATGGACTGCCTGGTTAGATGGGTCCACATGTCTATACTTAGCACGTTGGTGGTCATTATGACTCTCACATGGCCACTGACTCATTACTTATTATATTCAGGTTGTTACACCTATTTACAACTGGCATAGCTATAGCACCAGTCGACTAGTGTAGTTAGTTATACATTGTTTGACTTAGTAGGCCACTTTTCTTTATGTTGTATCTTATCTGTACTTTGTGTACATTGTAAAGTGTGTGAAAGAAGAATATGAAACCAGCAAGAAAACGTTTTGGCCTCCATCTCTCTTCTTGTCTCTTGAGTGAGCTTCTCCTTGTGCATTCTCTGTGTGTTCGGCGCAGCATCTTGAGTAAATCCCCCCACCACGTGATTCTTGACATGGTATCAGAGCCGTGCCACTGAGAGAGGTTGATTCTGAAGGCTGAAGTAAAGGAGAAGAAGCAAGGTTCGAGCAAGAAAGCAATGGGTAAGAAGCTCTCACATTCTTCCACTCTCTCTCTTGGATAGTGCCTGTGGAGGCACTGGAAGCAGGGCAGAGCAAAAATCTCAGATTGTAGTGAGATTTGGTGTGTGCGAAGAACGCTATGTATTTCAAGCCCGGTTGTAGACTTGCAAGGTTGCGGCTCGAGGTATCTTGCAATTTCAGCTGTGTTCGCCGTATACAGGTGCACAGGTTACAAATTTTAGATCTGTAAGTTCAAAGGTGTTTACCAGTAAATAAACACAAGGTTTATTTGCAAACTGGTTGTAGATTGCATGTATTGTTGAGCAGACAATGAAAAAGACTGTTTGGTGTATTAATGTGCACTACAGGTCGAGGGTTGCCGAAGATTTGGTTGCTGTCTGGTATTAGTTTTGTGATAATGGCAGAGAACAGTAGAAATCCCATTATTGAGAAGCTTGACAAGAACAACTACCCTTCATGGAAGTTCCGTGTGACGAACTTCCTTATTGGAATTGGCCTTTATGAATTTGTTTCAGGTGAAGAAAAGAAGCCAGAGCTGGCAGCTGGAGATGAGTTAAAAGCATGGAAAGAGTGGAATGTGAAAGACAAAAAGGTGATGTACTGGCTATTTGCAGTAATTGATAATACTATGCTAGGACATATCAGGAATGTAGAAACTTCACATGTAGCTTTGACAATTTTTGAGAGCATGTTTTCAGTAAATACAAAGGCATGAAAGATTCAACTCAAGTAAGAGTTGAATGCCTTGAAGAAAGGAAAAAGGTCTCTCAATGAGTATGTTTTGAAGGTGAGGAACATTTCAGATGCCTTAGCAGCGATTGATGCAATGCCAAATGATGATGATTTGGTTTCATCCACTCTGAGTGGCCTTAACAATGAGAAGGCATGGAAATCATTTGTTACTTCAGTATATGTATGAAAGCCATTTCTAGATTTTGATGAGCTGATCTCTCTTATGATTACTAAAGAGATCAATATGCAAGGTGATTCATTTGAAAGAAATGGTGAACAAGTCCAAGGATTTTACTCGAGTTCAGGAAGGGGACATGGAAGATCCTCTCCGAGAGGCCATGGTATGGGACGTGCTGGCGATAACCAGCAAAACAAGTTCAATCAACAATTTGGTGAAATGCAAGTTTCTAGAGGTAGAAGAAACTTTAGAGGCAAGGGGAGCTCTAGAGGAAGAGGTGGATGGCAGAACAGAGGTTCTAACAACTCTGGTATTGTGTGTCACTAGTGTGAAAAAACATGTCATATTGCAGCCCAATGTTATGCTAAGAAAGATGA
This sequence comes from Lygodium microphyllum, assembly GCF_053477565.2. Lineage (NCBI taxonomy): Eukaryota > Viridiplantae > Streptophyta > Polypodiopsida > Schizaeales > Lygodiaceae > Lygodium > Lygodium microphyllum. The sequence goes on from NC_141139.1 coordinate 29,200,859, forward strand.
TATTTGCAATGGTAAGTTGCAGCAAGGAAACCATGCATCGTTTTCACGATAGAATGAAGACAAAAATGAACGCTTGTTTGTTATGCAGCATATGCTGAATGCTGCTACAGGAAAGGGAACACATGATGATGTTTGGTATGTTGATTCAGGTGCATCCAATCATATGAATAGCCATGCAAAATGGTTTGGAGAGATACAGGATTTGCAAAATGTAGGTTATTTACAGACGGGTGATGATTCATGCCACCCAATTTCAAAAATTGGAAAAGTTCCCTCGTCCTTGCATGATGGTAAGTCAAAGAGTCTTTCAGATGTATTATATGTGCCATCTATTACAAAGAACTTGGTGTGAGTTGGTCAGATGGTAGAGCAAGGGCTGGAAGTTAGATTTAATACAAAGGGCTACTTTGTAGAAGACTTCAATGACAAGTACAGGTTGGTTGCAAAGGGAAGTAGAGTTGGACGTATGTTTACTCTGGATGCTGGAATTCCTACTATGAATGTTGCTATATATGCTAAAGGAAAAGGTGCTATTGTAGATATTGAAATTTGGCACAAATGCATTGGATATGCAAATGTACAAAGGCTGAAATTAATGCAGTCCAAAGGGTTGGTCGCCTACATTTAGAATTGCAGAATTTCATAAGGTATGCGAAGCATGTCAGTTTGGTAAGCAGGCAAGACAACCCTTTTCACATGATAGAGATGTAAGCAAAAATATCCTTGATGTTGTGTATATAGATATTTGGGGACCTACACAAAATGTATCTCTTGGAGGCAGTTCATTCTTTGTCACATTCATTGATGATTGTTCTAGAAAGCTGTGGGTATATTTTATGAAGGAAAAGAGTGAAGCATTTGAGCACTTTAGAACTTTCAAGGCTGCAGTTGAAAGAGAAACATGCTTGAAAGTAAAGTGCTTGAGATCAGATGGAGGGGGAGAGTACCTCTCGAATGAGTTTAGTGATTTTCTAAGATCTCATGGGATAAAGAGACAGTTCACATGCAGGTATACCCCACAGCAAAATGGGGTTGCAGAAAGGAAAAAGAGGCATATTGCAGAAGTTGCACGCGCCTTGATGGCTGAAAAGAATATGCCTAAGCATTTTTTGTCTGAGGCTATTCATAATGTTGTTTATATTATGAATAGAACTCCCACAGCTGCAGTTCATGGTATGACCCTCGAAGAATGTTTTACATGTAAGAGCTTAATGTCTCACACTTGAAAGTGTTTGGCTGTATTGTATATGTTCATGTGCCAGATGAGTTGTGGAAGAAACTGGATCCAAAGGATGAAAAGTGTGTCTTTATTGGATACTCTTTAGAGCAAAAAGGGTATCGTTGTTATAACCCTGTCACATGTAAGTTTAGAGTAAGCAGGGATGTCATCTTTGATGAAATGAGCAGTTGGTATGCATTTAGTGGTGATGCATTGGATGATGATGATGATCATGACACTCATATATAGGCTGAAAAGCAAGAATCACGGACTCTTAGTGGACCAGAGACATCATCTCGTAGTCCTTGGTCTGGGAGACTGAGTAGCTCTATATCTTTAGGTGCATCTAGTAGCACTACAGGTAAAGGCAAAGGAAAGAATAAAATGTCAAATGGCATTGATGCAGTTCTTGATGGAGACTCCAGTGGCTCAGAGAGCTTGGATGATGAGATTGGCATTCCTTCGGTGAGAACTCCAGGTGTGCAAAGAGCACGGGTCAATGCAAAGACTCCATTGAGTGATCCAGTGGTACGCAGGTTTAGCAGGGTGAGATACCCTGTTAACAAATTTGGTTTTGAAGGTTATGCAACTCACCATTATGCTTATATGGTGAAAGTGATTGAGGATGTTGAGCCCACATGTTTTGAGGAGGTTGTTGGTCATGCTCATTGGGATGCAACAATGGATGAGGAGATGGCTGCATTAGAGGCCAATAAGACTTGGGATCTAGTATCATTGCCGAAGGGCAAGAAAGCTATTGGGTGTAAGTGGGTTTATAAGATTAAGCACAATGCAGATGGTTCTGTTAGTAGGCATAAAGCTAGGCTGGTTGTTGCAAAAGGCTATGCCCAGAGATATGGCATAGATTATGAAGAAACCTTTGGTCCAGTTGTTGCTAGGATGGCAACTGTCAAATGTGTGATTGCTTTGGCAGCAGACAAAGGTTGGAGGTTGCAGCAAATAGATGTGAAGAATGCCTTCTTGCATGGTGATTTGCAGAAAGAAGTGTATATGGATCAGCCTGTAGGTTATAAAGATTTAGAGCATCCCACGTATGTGTGTAGGTTGAAGAAGGTACTTTATGGGCTCAAGAAAGCACCTAGGGCATGGTCTGACAAGATCAAAGAGTATCTTGTCAATATTGGCTTTTATGTTTCTGATGCTAATCACTCACTTTATATAAGAAAGGGAGATGCAGGTTTGGTCATCATAGTCATCTATGTGGATGACTTGATTAGTAGAGGTGATAGTGATAGTGGGATTGCTGAAGTCAAGGACTTTTTGAAGAAGAAGTTTGAGATGAAAGATTTAGGTGAGCTAAGGTACTTCCTTGGCATTCAGGTAATCAAATGTGATGATGGTATATTGCTGTCCCAAAGACAGTATGGCTTGGAAATGTTGTCCAAGTATGGTATGACAACATGCAAACCACTTTTAGTCCCATTGGAGCAGAATGTAAAGTTGAGTGCTGATGTTGGGGATGAGATAGACGACCCTACTTATGTTCAGGAGGATAGTGGGGAGTTTGATCTACATGACCATTACAAGGCTAGACTTGAGCTACGCTATTAGTCTTGTGAGTCAAGTTTATGCAAGTACCTAGAAAGCCACATTTGGATATAGTCAAATTCATATTGAGATATGTGAAGTCCACATTACATTATGGACTTTTTTATGAGGCTGTACAGATGTGCAGGTGTTTGGATACACAGATGTAGATTGGGCTGGTAGTATGTCTGATAGAAGACCTACTAGCGGATACATGTTCTCTCTTGGTAGTGCAGCAGTTACTTGGAGTAGCAAAAAGCAATCTACAATTGCTTTGTCGAGTACAGAGGTTGAGTATAGAGGTGTTGTTGTTGCAGCATGTGAGGTAGTATGGCTGCAAAAGCTATTGGCTGATTTAGATATGCAGGTGGAAGGTCCAGTTGTCATTTATTGTGACAACATGAGTAGTATACAGTTGGCTAGTAATCCTGTGTTCCATGCCAGGACAAAAAATATACACTACCACTTTGTGAGAGAGAAGGCACTAGCAGGTGAGATTGACTTCGTGTATGTCAACACACAGGATCAGATAGCTGACACCTTCACGAAGGCATTGGATACAGAGAAGCTTCAAAATTTTCGAAGCTTACTTGGAGTTGCAGAGATGCAATTGAGCTTGAGGGGGAGTGTTGAGATGACAAGCTCAACACATGCGGACATTGATGATGGACGGCCTGGTTAGATGGGTCCACACATCTACACTTAGTACGTCGGTGGTCATTATGACTCTCACATGGTCACTAACTCATTACTTATTATATTCAAGTTGTTACATCTAATTACAGTTGGCATAGTTATAGCGTCAATCGACTAGTGTAGTCGGTTATGCATTACTACATCTATTTACAGTTGACATAGTTATAGCGCCAATCGACTAGTATAGTCGGTTATGCATTGTTTGACTTAGTAGGCCACTTTCCTTTATGTTGTATCTTATCTATACTTTGTGTACATTTTAAAGTGTGTGGAGGAAGAAGAAGAAACCAGTAAGAAAACGTTTTGGCTTGCATCTCTCTTCTTGTCTCTTGACTGAGCTTCTCCTTGTACATTCTATGTGTGTTCGGCGCAACATCTTGAGCAAATCCCCCCACCACGTGATTCTTGACACTTCGTTGGTTTGCTTTGATACCAACTATAACGTGTCCACCTGTTCCCTTTCAGGACATGTCTTAGCAGTCCATCGGAAAGAGAGTCTAGAAAGCTCCGCCCGGCACTCCCATGGAATGTTACGAGGTTTGTGATCTAGGACTTCTTGCGTCTACCACGTAGTGGAAGTATTCCAGCCGTTTCCACTTAGGACCGACTTGAATTAGGGTTTCCCCTAATGGTCACTTTCCTAAATGACAGCTAGCGTCAAATCCCAGGCAAACTACTTTATGCAGAAACGCCACAGACGAAGCGGATTCATGTTGCACTTGGTTCAAGCAGAATGGAAAGCGAGAGGGATGCAAGGCTCAACCTCTCTGCCCATAAGGCATAGTCCCATTCTGTTCCCCTAAAACAACATAAATCAGGATTCTAGTAACCTAAACCCTAGGTAGCCCCCTTGATGTTCATTTCCTTTGAAAAGAGCTCCTTGCTGTCCATTTCGATTGAGAAAAGTTCTTGGCCAATCGGGACCACCCATCGGTAGGACGGACCCATGGCCACATCCACCGCACTTTCCTCAAGGTTACTTTAGTTGTCTAATTATCTACCACATTTAATCGGACATGTATCAAGTAGCTTCCATAATTAGCCAGTTAGACACCGGTTCCTTCATGTAATCTTAGCACTTGACAAAGAAAGACAGTACCAAACAAGTTCCTTTTCAACATGTTATCTTACTTATCTTTGGAATACATTCATATAATCCAGCCGCTAGGCTAATCCATAATCCGCCCAGAGGCTATCCAGCAATCCATAGGGATTACTAATCTAAGATTCCACCCATAGACTAGTATGTGGGCCTCGAGATCCAATCCTGAGTCACATTGGCCTCTTGTACTCCAAGTAGTGCCCAACGAAGAGACCTCTCGTGGCGTGTTCGGTCCATGTTCCCAGTGCGGCTAACAACCACCTTGGTTAGGGTCAGGCAGAGAGTTGGGGGTTATTGATGCTGCCTCTCTCTTCAGGCCTTCAACTTGAAGCATTAATTATCTTTCCATCCTTAGTTCATTGAGCAAACAATGCAAATAGTGCTCCTAGACTATTACAAGCACAATCAACCCAGTGGTCATTTATTTGGCCAACTGCTAATGAGTGATTCCTTATCTCCGAGTGCATCCAGCATTCAATCAGGGATCAATTGCAACCTGGAAAGATTCCCAAGGGTTTGTTTGTTCACCCTTTTTTCCTTGGGTTAGGGCCATACCCTGTTAACCCAACTTAACCAACACCTTAGGTTTCATAAAGCAACAGTAAATCTTAGGGCGACCATGTCGCTCTAACTTAATTGATCCTTTGCTTCCAAGCAAATACATAACTTCCCTTAACTTGGCAATTGTTCCCAAGAAAGGTGATGTAACAGGATGATTACTCATCCTCTTGCAAGTTAAACTCATGCAAGAACCTGCCAACCTCATTCCAAGGAATGGCAAAACTCTCTTGTGATCAAACCACAAGGCCATGCAACGTTGCAACTTGTTGCACGTGTCGCATCTATTGCATGGGATCATTTCACCCATTGAAAGACATTTCATGGTCAAGGAATTATGTTTAGACAAGAAGCAGGGTTTAGGGTGTCTTCTTACTCAACCCAATCCTGATTCCACTAGGCCGACCTAGGGATTCCAAACTGAAACCGAGTATTAACATTAAGTCGGTTGATCCTTAGGGTAGAGACCCTAGATCATTATTTGCATGAGCATCCAATTGACCCACCAAACATTCCATGAATGTGGGTAGGACCTTTGGGTTTGAGGGTTTTGACTTGGCAACAAGTGGGAAACTAGGCTGAATCCTTAACGTGCTAAACCCTAGTTAGCACTTGGGGTATTTATCGTATCGACTGAACCGTGCCTATACGAATCCCTTGCGGGTTAGGTGATTTAGATAATTCGATCTACTTGTCTTGCGACAAGGAGGAGCCTTTCCTAGAGATGATAAACTTGATCTAAAGGAGAAAAATAGTTGCAAAATGTCACAATACATGTAGACATGCGATTCATTGCTTCTACGTACCACTAGATTTGCAGTAACCCTATCCTTTCTTGTTAAAATCAAAATGCATGATAATTTGCAGAATAACTTTCATAGGGCCTACTAGGACTTACATCAAAGAAAATGCCTACAACCTTTTTGTCTACGCTTTAGAATCTCATGCTTTGATAAACCATGCAACCTTTCCTAAATGCAACTCTTGATGAATGAATTTTTTGCATGAAAAATATGCAACAAGCAACCTTCTCCTAGCTACAACGTAGTTAATGAAGTTCATGCAAAACTAAAGCTAGTGTTAACTTATTCCATTTTACAAGCACATGCCACATGCAAGTCCATAGAATCATTTTCGTGCTCTACTATTTCTTTTTGGATAACATCCTATGGGTGTTAACGACTTTTCCTCATGAATCATTACAAGGAAGATATTGCCTAAAATGTGATATACACTTATTCCTTCCATGTCCAGTCAAAAATGCACTTAACAATTTCATTCATTTTCCCTAAGTAATAGCCGTTTAGACTCATTACTTTGGAATTGTACCAAAAAAGCAACATGCAGCTAATCTCCTAAGACAGACAACTCTGGAAATGCAACAATCCAATGATATGCACCAATCATTATCTATCTTTCAAAGAGATAATTTATCGGATGTACTTTTATTGCTATTACTTGAACTAACGATAAGCGAGAAATGCATTATCCTATGCTAGGTGAATTAGAAACATGCATAAGTGTTTTAAAGCATTTCTTTATGTGGAAAATAAATTTGTGGAACCTCGGTTTGTGGATCCGCGGTGATGTCCACGTGAATGTTAGGGGAAGAACCTCCCGCAGGTGCGCCTTGCGTCTTCTTGGGAGCCATCGTTAGGCAATGTACTTTGGTTGCAGTGGCTTCCCTTGAGTTATACGGGCATCCCGAAGACTTACAATCTGTGAATTATACGGGCTTCCCTTGAGTTATACGGGCACTGTACACGCAAAATAGAGGGCGCGTTTATCAGTGCGTGTATGAGTGCATCTATTTGCGCTAGTATATAGAATGCGTCTATATATCCACATTTATAAATGAGCCTATAGATGCGAAAATAAACGCACATATTTTTCATTTCTCATAAAGTCCCTAAATATGACCAAACATCTTAACAGCTAGTATTTTTTTGAATACATTACGAACTTTACTTCTTTCTGAGTATTACAAATATACATCCAATCATTCAAAGCTAATTATATGTGCCTCAATGAATGATCAATCTCATCTTCAATGAGATCGGCCCTTGCTAAACTATCTACCTCTAGGTCTATGTTATCAATAGGCAATGAAACAAATAAGTCTATCCCACTATCAGATGTATTGCTATGCTCAATTTCTTCATCATCATTTACAACCATATTGTTATCCTCTTTTGCGCTTCCTTGAACATCCTCGCAGGGATCATCTTGCACTGCATCATGTATATCATCGATCATGGCATCATCATGTGCATCATCATTGATTGTTGGATTGTGATCAACTATCTCTATGTTGGTAGCATTGCCATATATTGGTTTTGAATGATTAGATATGGGGATGACGTACCACCATCGGTTATTGTTTACCATTGGGTGATACACAATCTGCATTTAAAAAATAAAAAGTAAGTAACTTAGATATTTATTATATTTTGAGAATGTATCAAGAAGTAATATATATAAAAATAAATAGCTTCTAGTATACCTACTCGCATTGTTGAGGTAGTACGAATGTGTCATTCTTGCCCTCGTGAAATTTTGTAGAGTCAAACACTACAAAACCACTTGGATGACATCTAATTGTGCAATGCTCACCCGTTGTTACTACTTCTTTAAACCAATTCACATCTAGTATATATATAAAAAATCGCCTAAATTCAAGCTTCAAAATATCTTGGATCAAGCCACAGTAACCTTCCATGGTGCCATTCGTATCCTGGAAGTTTGCAAGGATACCACAATCTTGGGTATTTCTCTTATCATCTATACGTTGAGTTTGAAAATGTTTGCCTTCACACCAAATAGCATTGAACAATGTGCACTAGTAGTACATTGTTGAGATCATATTAATGATTTAGTTAAAGATGAAACATGTGAAATTATTATATCATATATAACTAAAGATAATTTAATTATAAGTATGTCTCACCTTTGATAAGCAACCTCCTACGTATTCCCACTCCTCTTGCGATATATCCATCACCTCCTCTTTTTCCATATTCTCCATTTCTTCATGTAGCCAATCTATATCAATATGACGTGGAAGCGCACTTAAATGTTCTGGATATGGGACATTACGTCCATATCTAGCACGAAATGCTTGCCTTTCGCTTACTCTTCTTGCCCTTGCTTCTTTATATAGTGTCACCCATTTGCTCATTAGTTCGTTGTTAAGCATACAAAATACATTTAACTTACGAAGTTCCTCTTTCATTAGCACTTTGCTCCTTCCTTTTCCTTGAGGTATTATAGAGGTCATCCTCAAATCTTCATCATCTTTCCATAGTCGTAGTAAGGAGGGGTCCACTTTAGTAAGATATTCAGAGATTTATACAAGGGATGATTGCACTAACCAACCCTCAGCCATGCTTCCCTCGGGCTGTGCATTTTTCCTTACAAAATCTTTTAGGGTTTTCATAAAGCGCTCTAGAAAAAACATCCACCTTGCATGAACTATCCCACAAATTGCAATCTCATCAATCAGATGTACAAGTAAGTGTACTTGAGTAGTGAAAATGGAGTGAGGAAAAGTTTCCTCCACCTAACAAACCACCTCAATGGACAATACTCGAGCCTCTTGTAACGTATTTGGATCGATTTCCTTCAAACTCATAAATCTACCAACAAGCAATTGAGAACGATGATTAGTTGTGTCCATAAATTCAAGCGAGTTTACTATGTGATGTACGTAATATGTAAACTAAAAAATAAGTATAAAGTATACATACCTCGTGAGCTCACCCATCTTGTAAATGATATCACGCACATCTTTCGAAACACAATGGGATATGCTAGTAGGAAGAATGAACTGTATGTAAATATTCATACATTGTTAATTAGTCTACATAGTTACTCCACTAATTAATATATTTATGGCTATGACAATCCTTACCTGAATCATTTTGTGCCAATCATGAGACTTTAAACCGGATAGTTGCTCCACACCTCTTTTCTTTTTCTTTATGAAGGCTCCCTTGAGGCATCTCATATATCCTGTGGGAGTTCGAAAGCTAGATATCTACTACTTCACCATCTTTTCTTCGGTCTTCGACAACATCCAAGGTGCACGCGGTAACTCGATCTTTCCTCTGGGTCCAATGCGTGGCCAAGCTCGTCTCATACGTCCAGTGCTACGTAAATCCTCCCTTACATTGACAGAATCACGAGCCCTGATTAAGTGATCCCATAATGTAGAGGCAACATTCGTGAATATATGCATGGGGTCCAACAGGGGATTGATCTTGAGTTCAGTCCAATATGGGAGACAAAAAAATATAGAGAATCTAAGGCACAAACAATATATAATTTATTATTCTTATAATGGAGTGTACTTTAAAGACAAACAAAAAAGGTAAACTAGTTATCGACTCATGCCGAGTGGAGGATGATCATTGGCATGTGTCCAAGTGTCCTTCCAATCTTGAATGGTCAAAGATTGTTGAGTTCTTCCATTAGTGGGGGGTGCATATTTGGGGTGGTCAATAGGAAGAAAACAATGATGATTGTCATAGATAACCTTCTTCAAGCATGTCGGCCTAGAAGAAACCAGAGAGGGACCGCAAATTGGACATGCATGATATCTTGATATAGTTAAACCTATAAAAACAAGTGGATTAATGATGATATATATTTGATTAAGGGTAAGAATGAATAAAATAGAGTATGCAACTACTTGAACACTCTCCATAGCCTAGAAAGTCACGATTGGTCCACAACAACATGCCCTTTAAAGTGAAATCTCTAGGGGACAATGATGCACTCATATCTTGCATCTCAATACCTCTCCATAGCATTTCTAGCTCCTCGATCAAAGGCTCTAAGTAAACGTCCATGTTTTTTACTTTGTGTTTTCTAGGAATCAAAAGGGACAACATTACATGTCCTTTTTTTATTGCCATGGACGGAGGGATATTATAGTTCACCAATACCACTAGCCATACACTATATGAGGTGCTTTTGATGCCAAATGGATTTATTTCATCTAATCCTAGACCAAATCTCAAATTTCTAGGCTCTTCTTTGAAAGTATGCCACAAATTGTCTACGTGTTGTCAAGCTTGTGTGTCTGAAGAAATTCTACACTTTCCATCACTTGAATGGTAACTAGCATGCCATGACATGAGTCTTGCAATAGATTCACACTTAAACATAAGTTGAATACATGGAATAATAGGAAAATGTCGCAAAACCTTACGAGGCACATCCGTTGATTTCATCTCCAGGTTGTATCTTGGTTCACCACAAATAGGACACTATCTTGCATATGCATGATCCCCACGAAACAAGATGCAATCATTGACACGCATGGATTTTAATGTAATCGAGACCTCCAAGAGATGTCAAGAAACGCCTTGCTTGCTCCCTTTTAGTTGGTAATTTATTTCCATTTGAAAGCATTTGTGACAATAACCTGCATATATTGTGCAAACAGAGTTAACAAACTACGAATATTATCTAGAAGCATTTATGAATTAATATCAAGTGATAAATACTTCAATAATGCATTCAAGCTAGCACTACTCCATCCATAAATTGTTTATAAGTTTATTATATCAAGAGATGCACGTAGAATGGAGTAGGTGCAACCTTCATACAATGGATTTTTTTACGCTATGTGTAGCGGGTCATCTGTCTCTCTAGTGGCACCCTCCCCCCAAACCTCATGGAAAAATAAATCGTGCATAATGTTGTCCAAAATCTCTTCCTCCAAAACTTGATGGGGCATTTGAAGAGGGCTTCTATCATCATCATCAGTCTCTACTCTTCTTGAGGACTCTGTCTCCTCGCGTCGACGCTTTGCAGCCGCTCGACGCCGTGGAGGGACCATTTGAGGATGTGGTACCGCATCCTACTCAATTAAAAAAATGAGGTTTTATTTAATGGTGAAGATGCAACATAGACCAATAATATTTATGCAAATAAAGCAATAAAAATTAATGGATCTTTTTCTTGGTCCCACTCTCCGTACATGCTGAGGTGTGACATTGTGATTCAACGTGCTCGAAAAAAACATTCTCGACAATGATCACACATACATTTGATTTTCCGTCGTAGCCAAACATCTCGATTGTGAAGACACAATGTCTCATCCTCACTGGAGGATGTACTGTTTGTTGACTCAGCATGTCCCATACTAGTAGAAGATGACGAAATAATTACACCTGAATCATAAGGACATATATGATTTCATTTGGTATATATGTCATATTCCCTAAATGCATTGATACTTACAACATGGAGGCAAACATTTTGATATTGAAAGACTAGGAAAGTCATGCCATATTGATCCAAAAACAACCAAAAGCTAGCATCTAATCAGTTTAATTGTAGCTGCGCATCTATCAGCGCGTGTAATATGTCTTATCCACGCATATACATACGCAATTACAAGCGCTTACAGACGCACCACGCAAATATAAAAAAAATTGTGTCTTTCTTTTCAAACCAGTGCTTTCATGCGTTTTTTGCGCGTTTTCTGTAGTTTGAGCTCAACATCACTAATCATGTCTATCTATCACTTCATGAAGACAATGAGGGAAGGAAATAAGAGTAAAAAGAGGACATGAGGAAGGAAGAGCCAAAGAGTAAAGAACAAGAGCCAAACAACAAGGAAGATAAGAAGATTCAAGCAACTTACCAAGGGAAGGAAGAAGGAGGACAAGGAGCTTGCAACCTAGCCGCCACCCGTCGGAACAAGCAAAGAATGTGAGTTCTTCTTCTCTCTCAATCTTGTTTGCTTTCTCTATGTGTTTGTCTCTCTCTCTCTCCCTTTACATGCTATAGATTGTCATCTATGGAGGTTTTCTTGCACGCTTTTTATAAAATTTTGGAAAATATGGTCTGACTGTGCGCGTCTGTTAGTGTGTCTAGATGACAGTGTAGACGCAGGTATAGACGCGAAAATAGATGCGCTGACAAATGCACACAGAGACGCAGATCATATAGACGCAGCATGTAATATGTTTTATCTGCACAAGGTAATATGATTTTTGCTTGTGTAGATGTGGAATCCTGGATCTTCCAGCACTGATCCTGAGTTGGAACGCATGAACAACACCTTAGCGGAGTTTTCTAGCGGTGTTAGAAGCTTTTTTGGAGGTTTTCCAAACAAGGAGCAATTCATGGGGGAGATGACTAATTATCTTGGTCACCCTCCCACTGCAGAGGAGGTTTTCAGTGTCATGTTTGGGACACTTATCACATCTTTGCCTAGCAATGCCGCACAAACACCAAACCTTGGCACACCAAACCTTGGTACACCTCTACTAATAGGTACTCCACGCACTATGCATACACACAGATTAGCTGATGCACAGGGATCAGCTGAAGTACATGGATCGACCGAAGCACGTGTATCAAGTGAGGTAGAGGGTAGTGCTCATCAAGGGAGGATGGAGAGTCGTGCGGAAGGACGAGGAGGTCGAGGGCTTTGTGGGGGTTGCCTAGGAGGTGGCTCTTGATCACCCTCACCGGGAAATGAGAGAGGTGAGCCTCCACAAATGTACTACTCTGTCATTGATGTTGGTGGTATCTTGCATAACTCTGAGGGGAGGGAAGTGATAGCCTACTTGAGGAGTGTCGTGCATGCCACATACAAAGATTGCATGATTCCCTTCAAGTAGCAAAAAAATGGTTTGTGGCAAGAGGTGCTACGGGCAGTACATAGAAGGTACCCTAATCGCGAGAATTCATGATTCTCAGATGATTGGGGACGGTCAAAGATGAGATACGCGCTTCATAACAAGAGGTCTCACCTTATGACGTGTACCAAGGAGTCACTGCAGAGACAAGAGCAAGGGCACCCTGGATATGGCCAACCACCCAATTACCACCGCAAGGAGTGGAAAGAGGCCAAGAAGAGAGCAGCAGAGAAAAGGACAAGTCACCAGCATGCAAAGGTGCGATGTATCCAGATGGCAACCATGGGATCGTCGCATTATGGATCGGGTGGCAGGGAGTCATGGGAGGCTGAGTTTGTAAGTATTATTTGATTTGTTTTTTTAATTGAATTTTGTAATTTGTTTCAATTCATTATGTAGTGTGTTCTAATACGTTGTATGTTCAAATTGTTTTGTAGTATCATATCGTTGGTAGAATGCCTACTCCTAGAGAGGTAGGCTATCATTGAGGTCATAACACGGCATCCACTTGGCAGCATTTCTACGAGGAGGGACTCATCATGGAGGAGCAATATAATCGTGCCATGAGGATTCCACAATCAGAAGAGGTATGTTTTATTTTTTACATAAAAATTATAGGTAACTCTAATTTATTGTTTGTAATGGTATTTATATACCTTAATCCTTTGTGTAGGTGAACCTTGATGCAGTTGAGGATAGCGAAGGGGGGACTAGCAGTAGCGGTGGCGGCAGTGGCAACGGCACAAGCAGCGATGGTGGTAGCGACGATGATGCCTCTTCTGAGGAGATGTAGAGAAGCCCCATGCATGCATGCCTCCCCTTGGCTTGTAGTTTTCATTTTTGATATGTATTACTTTCAACTAGTGCTTGCGACCATGACCATGCTTGAGGTCACAAGCACTAGAACTCATCATGTAAAAATGTTTCATCTATATATATGAAATTTCGTGTTCTACATACATTGTTTTGTTTTCAGTACAAAAATATTCGAAATAATCTTTTTCCGTTTTCCCTAAGCATACAATTTGATGTTGATGCGGGAAAAAAACCAGAGAGCATGTGGCTTGCAAAGCCACATGCTCTCTGGTTTTTTTTTCATACCTCAGTTTTGCGTGTCTATCAGCATGTCTAAATTGCAGGAAAAATATGCGTCTATTATCGTCAAAAACTTACAGAGTACACACGTGGCGTGTCTATATGTAGGTTTCACTATAAGCGCACTTTTAGACACAAAATTTTTAGATGCGGTAGTAGACGTGGTAATAAATGCGACTGACATTTTTTAACACAGTTCAAATATTGCGTCTATAGGCGCATCTATGGAGCCTTTTTGTTGTAGTGTGTTATGGCGGCGATGGTATGGCAGTGGCGTAGGGACTGGGCATGGCAGGCAACGATTCCCAGAGGCAGGTGGCATCTTCAGCACGGCGGCCTTCTCCCCTTCCTCAACGTGACAGCCTCCACAGCACGACCCTTCTTCCTCCCTTCCCCCCAAGGCTAAGGGGGGTTTATATAGAGCTTAAGGGGGGGAGAGGGAAGCCACCATGTGGCTGGTGCATGGCTCTCCCCCCATACACACACTTCACCACATCACCTCCTTCTCCCATTCCCTTCCCTCCAGCCATACATCTGCTGGGGGAATTAGTTAAAAAATTTGCTTTATTTTCATCATTATCCATTTTTCCCCTTCTAAAAGGGTGTTTCCCCGCAGTTATGCAGTTTTGAACCCTTGGGCTCAATTTCACAATGTTGCGGAGGCCTCGTTTTTGCGTGTGCGGGGTACGGATTAAACTTTCAATAATTACAATGCGGGTGATAACCTTGCACAGGATTTACGTGGCGTGTGGGGATTCAGGTTTAGTAATATTTTCAAGTGGGCATATTACATTCTCTCCCCCTTGGAGGAATCGAGAGGTCCTCATCTCGAGAAGAACTGGGGGATTGTTGGTTGAGAGTGCTTTCATCCATCCAAGTGGCATCCTCCTTGGGATTATCTTTCCACTGGATGAGGCATTCTCTCAAGGTTCTGGTCTCAATTGTCTCTCCCTAACATCTAATATCCTGCCGTAGCTCAAGCACTCCTTGGCTAGGCATTACAACTTGTTGCTCATCAAGTACATGGCTAGGATTAGGTACATACTTCTTCAGTAGGCTGATGTGAAATACATTATGAACCTTTAGGTTCTCAGGGAGTTGCAGTCTATAAGCATTGGGTCCTAGGCACTTGAGGGTCTTGTATGGTCTGCAATACCTTCGACTTAGCTTCTTGCAATCTCCTAAGGATAGGGAACTCTTCTTTGGGTGTACACAAATGAAGACCATGTCTCCTTCCTCGAAGGTTCTATCTTGACGTTTCAAATCCACGTATGCCTTCTGTCTATCCTTGGCGGCTTAGATGTCCTGTCTTATTGACTTCATTTGGCCATCCATATCTTCCAGCATTTGCCTTGAAGCTTCAACCCTCAGGGTTGGATCGAAGAAGTTTAAAGGACTTCGACACTCATGCCCATACAATGCTTGAAAAGGGGTCATCCGAATACTTTGTTGGTAAGAAGCATTGTAGGCAAACTCAACCAGTGGCAAGTATTGAGTCCACCTTTTTGGTTCACGGTAGCAGTGTGCCCTTAGCATATCCTCGATGACTTGGTTGACTCGCTCCGTTTGACAATCAGTTTGGGGATGGTAAGTTGTACTAAAACAAAGTTGAGTCCCAATGGCTTCAAAGATATCTCTCCATACGTGTGATGTGAAGAGAGAATCATGATCACTAATGATTCTTCTGGGCAACCCATGTAGCTTGAATATCTCCTTGATGAACAACCTTGCAATGTCTGAGGCTTTATAGTTTGTCTTAACAAGAATAAGGTGTGCAAGTAAGCATATCAACCACAACCCTAATGGAGTTGTATCCTCCTTGAACTTGGGGTAGGCTAACAACAAAGTCCATACTGATGAATTCCCATTTCATTTCGGGAATGTCAAGTGGTTGCAACTTTCCTAGCATTATCACATGTTCCACCTTAATACGTTGACAAGACAAACACTCAGTGATATATTTGAGAACATCACCCTTAAGCCTCTCCCAATAGACTACATTGAGGGCCTTGGCATAGCCAGGATGTCCTGAGAAGGGGGAATCATGAGCTTCCCAAAGTATCTTTTTCTTGAGTGACTCGCTTGCCAGTATACATAGTCTCGTTCTATAGTAGACAAGTCCACTATTGATAGAGAATTATTCATACTTAGCCTGTATCTTCGGTTCTTGATCCTTGATAGGGATCTCCCTTAGCATCTTTTGATAGGTTGGATCATGGCATGCTTCTTCTCTAGCTAGCTCAAGTATTGGATTATTTGGCATGGATACCTTTGTGGCTAGAGATCTAGCTGTTGATGGATTTTTCAAGACTAGAGAATTAAGGAATGCCTAGAGACTAAGTGCATCGGCAACTACATTCTCCTTTCCAAGACGGTATTTGATTTCAAAATCATACTCCTCCAGCACTTCAATCCACCAACGTTGCCTCATGTTGAGTTCATTCTGGCCACTTGAGACTTTTATGATCCGTCACTAGGGTAAACTTGTTACCCAATAGGTAGTGTCTCCAAAGCTTGAGAGCATGGATGATAGCTGACAGCTCTAGGTCATGGGTAGCAATATTCTTCTCATGGCTCTTCATTTTCCTTGAAGAGTATGCTATAGGATGACCTTCTTGCATAAGCACACATCCTAAGGCAAGCGTGCTAGCATTAGTTACTACTTCAAACTCCTTACTGAGGTCTGGAAGTTTCAGGATATGTGCTGATACCAAACTTTGCTTTAGTCTATCAAAACCTAGATTGTTCGGCATTTGACCATGCAATCGACATTTGCATCTTCAGTAAATCCTTCGCAGGTGCTGCAATCAAAGCATAGTTTTTGATAAAGACCCTATATCATCCTGTCAATCCAAGAAAACTACGTATTTCTTTGACAATTTTTGGTATTGGCCATTCTAGAACATCTCTGTGTCCTATGGTAGGGTGGTCCCAGAGAACTAGGAGGCTTCTCACAATATTTTACCATCGTTCAACCTTTGGATAGTGAGGGTTAATACCCGAATTCAAACCATTTTTGGGGACCAGAAGGGGATTATGCCCCACGGATAGAGAGGTGGAACAACGCATCCTTCTTGTTCCTACTTCTCCTTGAACCCAGAGGGGTATGGACTTACTTAGATCGGGTAACTCCGAATATAGTAGAGTGACCGGGAAACCTTGACCACCAGGGATTCAAGATTCAGGTCGATCCTAGTTGTGGTTCGCCCGCAAACATTGTGTTACGAGATGGACTCAGGAAAACCTAGGCAACAAACCCCATGACATTCCATGGGAGTACGTGCGATGACACTTAGATTCGTTTCTCCATGGACTACCAAAAATGTGCTTCCTCTTTTTCCATTCTCTCCATTTCCTCATGTAACCAATCTATATCAATATGATGTGGGAGCGCATTTAGATGATCTGGAAATGAGACATTACGTCCATATCTAGTGCGAAATTCTTGTCTTTCGCTTTTTCTTCTTGCCCTTGCTTCATTATATAGTGTCATCCATTTGCTCATTTACATCACTATTGAGCACACAAAAACTATTTAACTTACGAAGTTCTTCTTTTGTTAGCACTTTACTCATTCCTTTTCCTTGAGGTACTATAGAGGTCATCCTCAAGTCTTCATCATCTTTCCATAGTCGTGGTTGAGAGGGATCCACTTCAGCAAGATATTCAGAGATATAAACAAGGAATGATTGCACTAACCAACCCTCAGCCATATTGCCCTCAGGCCGTGCTTTTTGCCTCACAAAATCTTTAAAGGTTTTCATGAAGCGCTCAAGAAAAAACATCCACCTTACATGAACTACCCCACAAAGTGCGATCTCATCAATCAAATGTACAAGTAAATGTAATTGAGTAGTCAAAATGGATCGAGGAAAAATTTCCTCCACCAAACAAACCACCTCAACAAATAATACTCGAGCATCTTGCAATGTGTTTGGATCAATTTCCTTCGAGCGCACGTATTTGTCAATATGTATTTGAGAATTTTTTATTTTTGTGTAGAAATTCAAAGATATATAATGAAAAAATACAATGTATACACACCTCACAAGCTCTCCCATCTTGTAAATGATATCACGTACAACTTTGGAGGCACAATGGGATATGCTAGTAGGAAGTACGAATTGAATGTAAACAATATTCATAGATCAAATGATTAGTTGAGAAAAAAGTCATCATACCCCAAAGTTTACACATAGTTACTCCACTAATTACTATATTCATGGTTAGAGATACCCTTACTTGAATCATTTTGTGCTAATCGTGGGACTTCAAACCATATAGTTGCTCCACACCTCTTTTCTTTTTCTTTAAGAAGGCTCCCTTGAGACATCTCATACATCCTGTGGGTGTTCGAAAGCTATATATTTGTTCCTTCACTATTTTTTCCTCATTCTTTGATAACATCCAAGGTGCATGGGGTAGCTTAATCTTTCCTCTGGGTCCAATGCGTGGCTAGGCTCGTCTCATGCGACCAATGTTACGTAAATCCTCCCTTACATTAACTGAATCACGAGCCCCTATCAAGTGATCCCATAATATAGATACAACATTTTTGAATATGTGCATGGGGTCCAACAGGTGATTGATCTTGAGTTCAGTCCAGTAGGGAAGACGAAAAAATATAGAGAACCTAACAAACAAACAATATATTATGTAAACAATTCATCATGCTAAATACTTTAAAGTCAACCGAGAGAAATGCACTTCCCATAACATAGACATGCAATCTTAGTGGTAAAAAAAAACAATGAATACCAGTGATTTTTCTTAGTCCCATTCTCCATACAAGCTGAGGTGTGACATTGCAATTCGACGTGCTCGAAAAATACACCCTCGACAATGATCACACATGCATTTAATTTTTCGTCATAGCCATGCATCTCGATTATGAAGACACAATGTTTCATCCTCACTTGAGGATGTGCTCATTGACTCACCAGCTTGCACTGCACCAGGTGATGACGACGTCGACATGATTAAACCTAATTCATGACAACATCAAAATATTTATCATTCGTATGTTTATATAAGATCTTAATTTTAAATACACAAAAATCATCATAAATACATTAAAACTTATAATAAGAATTCACTATCAAAACTTATCTTAAAAACAAAAAATTATGATAAATCAAATGCGCGTCTATATCCGCGTTTAACTACGCATCTATATTCGTGTCTATCTGAACAATAGACGCACACGTCAAAATTCAAACCGTACTTAAATCATTTCTTTTCAAACTGCTCCTTTCCTTTCCTGCATTTTTTGGGGTTCTGAAGCTTGAGTTTAGCCGACATGCAGTCTCTTCATGCCTTACCTCCTCATGACTCACCTCTTCTTTCATTTCAAACACACAAGAAGGGAAAAAGGAAAGCCAAGGAGAGGAAGAAAAAGAGAACAAGAAAGAGGAGAACAAGAAGAAGCAGCAAGCAAGTATCAAGGGAGGGTAACTTACCAAGGAGAGGAAGAAAAAGAGAACAAGAAGAAGCAACAAGCAAGCATTAAGGGAGGGTAACTTACCAAGGAGAGGAAGAAGGAGAAGGAAGAAGTGCCACCACCCGCCACACCAAACACCCAAGGTGAGTCTCTCTCTCTCTCTCTCTCTCTCTCTCTCTCTCTCTCTCTCTCTCTCTCTGTTTCTCTCTTCCTCTCTCTGCTCTGTCTGCTTATTTAGGATTTGTGATTCCATCTTGAGCCACAAGAACGAGGAGTCGCACCTGTATCCCGTGTCGACCACGGGCTCACTGCCTCTGTATCTCTACAGCATCCCCTTGATCCCGATGCACTCCCTCCCTCTAGCCCAAGTCCAAAAAATGATGTTAGAATAATCAATTTAAATCATACAAAGCACAGTAATATAAATCATTTAAAAAAAATCTCACTTAAAATACATATCTTATGTACCCTTATAAGTGATTGGTCAACGAATTGAGTAAGTGGATGCTCCAAGTATGAAGTATCCTATAGTCCCATGTTAATCTCCTGACACAACTCCACATACACTGGAAGGTCGATAGACATGTCATCACAAAAGAATGAGTCAATCTCGTTCTCAAAGAATTCTTGGACTCCTGTATTTCCATCATTGTTAGGCGATGCTGGCTCCAAGCTTTCGACGGCCTCCACCCCTTGCAATATCGATCCCTCTATTTGCATATTATCTTCATCTATGCTCGGAATATCGCTTTGATCATATACTCTTGCACTTCGGGGAGTTGAAGGTATAACATACCACCATCGAGGTTGTCGGGGGTTTGGATAGAAGATTACTTGTTCACAAACACGTACAAGAGAGTTCAAACCATTGTGACATAAACCATTATGGTAACCTACCTCTCTAGGAGTAGGTGTCCTACCAATGATGGTAGTCTGCAAAACATTTAGAGATATACAAACAATTATGAGTCACAATATATTAGACAAAAATATATAAAAAAATGAAAGAAATATAAATTTAAAAAAACTAAAAATCAAAATATACTTACAAACTCTGCTTCCCACGACTCTCTACCGCCCGATCCGTAATGCGACGATCCCATTGTTTCCATTTGGATCCGTCGCGCCTCTGCGTGCTGGCGACTCTTCACTTTCTCAGCTGCTTTCTTCTTGGCTTTCTTCCACTCTACGCGGTGGCACATAGATGGTTGGCTGTAGGCTCCAGGCCCCTCCTCTAGCCTCCGCAGTGAGTCCTTGGCCCGTGTCATGAGGTGGGATCTTTTGTTGTGAAGCATATCCCTCACTTTTGTACGTCCCCAATCATCCGAGAATCGATGACCCTCAGGATTTGGGTACCTCCTATGGACTGCCCTCAACACCTCCTGCCACAAGGCGCTTTTCAGATTTTTGAAGGCATGAAACAATCTTTATATGTCGCATGCACGACGCTCCTCATGTATGCCATTACATCCCTTTCCTCATCTACGTGATCTACTGGTGGCACTCCTCATGCATAACTCTATAGTACTTGCGTACAACCTCCTCTACGTGATCTATTGGTGAGGGTGATCGCTCGCCACCTCCTAGGCAACCCCCACACAACCCTCGTCCTCCCCCTCGACTCTCCCTCCTCCCTCTCTGTCGACTGCTCTCTGCCTCGCTGGACGCACGAGCTTCTGCAGATGCACGTGCTTCAGCCGATGCATGTGGAGCACGTGGAGTACCTGCAAATGGAGTATCTGTAAATGGAGTACCTGCAAATGGAGTACCTACATATGGAGTACCTACATGTGGAGTCTGGGAAGTAGTGCCAGGCAAAGACTCCAGAGGCGTCCCAGACATGACACTGAACACCTCGTCCGCTGTGGGAGAGCGGCCAAGGTGTCTGGTCATCTCTCCCATGAAGTCTTCCCTACTAAGAAAACCTCCAAAAAATGCATTGACCCCCCTGCCAAAGGAGGCTAATGTATCATTCATGCGATCCACATCTGGGTCATTGCTAGATGAACCAGGATATGACATCTGCAAAAAAAACATAGGAAAAAGATAAATTTATTTGTATACAAAAAATCATATATTATCTACATTTTCAAAGAGCTTTCTTTAGACATTGAGCATAACACTTAAGTACTAATGCTTCTCTTAAACAAGAAAACTGATAAACACAAACATGGGATTGGTCACATTCATCATTGCAAAAATATATTGTTTACTATCAGAACTGGGAGACCTGGTGCGTGTATCCCTACATCTACATTGCAGGTTAGATGCGCTCTCAGACGCGCTCCAGAGTGAACCTTCTATCCAGCGCGTCTATCTGCGCATCTAACATGCAGCACAGACGCGCTGCCAGACGCGCATCCCAGGTCAATGCACGTGTATAATTGCGTGTAGACTGCAGGTCAACCTTCTGTGCAGCGCGTGTATCATCGCGTATACACTGCAGAGCACACGCGCTCTAAGACGCGCCCTCAGACGTCTGAGAGGAAACATTTTTTCGCGTCTATGTCTGCGTCTACACTGAGATGTAGACGCGCCCGGTCGGTCGATTTTAGGCTGACGACCGCCATTGATGATTTGCGTTGGTGCATATATCTCCCTCTGTTTGGGGGCCATACTTTTGGCTTGTCAGTCTCTCTCTCTCTCTCTCTCTCTCTCTCTCTCAACGGCAGAAGTTGGAAGTATCAACCACTACGACCCCTCTCACAGTGTCACCAGGAGCAACAGACTACGACGCATATGCAGTTGAACTCCTCACTCAGTTGAGCAAGGCTAGAGAGGAAAAGAAAGCGACCTTGGCAGAGATGGATGTTGAAAAGGAAACCTACACAACTTTGAGGCTCAACGTGTCCAAGTTAGTCTCAGCCAGAGGAGGTATATTTTTCTTACTTTCCTATTAAAAGTATAACTAATTATAACATTTTCTCCACCTTGTCTATGTAAGCAACCCTGATCTTTTTTGTGTGTAGGCGAACCCGAATGTGGAGCATAAAGAGGAGGGGGGATAGCGATGCTAGTAGCCATGGTGGTACTAGCGAGGATGTTTCCTCTTCAGATTCGTAGAGGAGCACCATACCTCCTCATGAGGCCTTCTTTTCTTGTATATGTATGATATCTCTTTGAGCCTACTGCTTGCAGCCACACTTTAGGTCGCAAGCACTTAAACTTCCCTTGTAAATGCTTTGATATATAATGAATACATAGACTTTTATTTTCAATTCTCGTGCCCGTAAGATACATTGTCTTTTTCCCAAATACACAATCTGATGTATGGGAGGGGGAAAAAAAAAACCAGTGAGCATGTGGTTACCTTGCAACCACCTGCTCTTTGGTTTTTTTTTTCCAGTTCTGTTTTGCGCATCTATCAACGCGTCTAAATTGGAGATAGTTCACGTTTATTTGCGCGTCTATAATGCAGACTACACACGCTTATACATGTGCTTCATAATTCAAATTTTTTAAAAAATAAATATCTTTTTTTAAAAAGGACATTTTTGTTTTTCGTTCGCGTCTATCAGTGCTTGTAAAAGCGCGTCTACCAGCGTGTCTATATGCACGTGTATCTGTGCGTCTGTTGCACGTCTATTTGTGCATGTAAATTCGTTGATACATGCGATTATAGACGCGAAATGATAGACGCGCAAATAGACGGGCGGATAGACACGCTCGTAAGTTTTTCTCTATATTCAAAAATCGCGTCTAAATGTGCGTCTATGAGGCCTTTTTGTTGTAGTGTAAGGGTAGTGTTATGGAGTATGCTAATTGTTACATACATGGAATGTGGTCATGATGAGGAAGTATTGAGTTGTTTCAAGCAAACTCATCTAGAGAATGTACACATGGATACCATCACATTAGTACTTTGCTTAAAGGCTTATTACATGCGATGAGCTTTAGAACTATGGCAAAAGCTACATAGTGAAATGATAGCTAGCGGATTCAAGAGAGACCTCTATAATTATAGTACTTTTGTGGGAATTGCTCTTCTGGATACATATCTTGAATGTGGTGCACCTGCAAAATCACACCATGTATTTGACAAAGTGCCATACCAAAGTATAGACTAATACTTCGAATTGACTTATAAATCTACTCAACATAGACTCGTTAAGGATGTTTTGAGCTATTCAAGAAGGTGCACTTGCAAGGCATGCAAGCAGCCTTAGAATGAGGGAAAAATATACATAGTGAAATCATAAGTAGAAGATTGGAGAGACACCTCTATAATGGTAGTACTTTGTTGCAAATTACTCTTGTGGATTTATATATTGAAAGTGGTGTATTTACAAAATCACACCATGTGTCTAACAGAGTGCAAGATGAAAGTACAAACTCATGGTCTATGGTGCGCAAATCGGATGTTGGGTGTATACGTAGTGAGCACCGGAAGGTCCCCAAGAACAAAGAACTCTACTTAAGCTCAAAAAGCAAGAAGATAGATTTGCACGTCATGAAGAAAAGAGACAAATTGGGTACAATTGCCCCCCATGCCTTGTGTGAATGCTTCACAAGGCATGCATTTAAAAATTTATTTATCTCAAAGCTAAAAAATAGCCCAATTTTACAATAAGCATGCTTTAGCTTTTGTGTTTTCTTTTGTCCAAATAAAGAATATAGCGGTTGGGCGAGTCGGGTTGTGCCCAAATACAATGTTCCATAATGAAATATTTAAACCATGCATACAAAATAGTAAATATTTATCAAGCACTTCAATAAATAAGTGCGCCTAAATAAATATTAGCGCCACGCCTTTAATAATAAGATATGCTTCCATAAAAAATGATAATTTTTTCTAGATAAGTTGAATACATGCTATCGCCCATTGCTTCCCAACGCCACCGTCGCTTGCTCTACACATCAATTGAAGCATTCACAGTTGTTAGAAAATAATAAAATTAAACTGAAAAAAGTGAATACCTAGTAGTTTTCAGCTACAAAATAAATAAATAGGTTGAAACTCTGTCCTAACCTTAATTTAATATGAATGCACTCTAAACTCATAAACGTCCATTAATTTAAATATGTATTTTGCGGAATCACTTGCTGTGGAGTCACCCACGTGCACATTAAATTAACATGACGCCTGAAAAGGATAGGCATCCTCGTCAACTTCTCGCACAAGGAATCACCTTGTGTACAAGCCCTGGCAAATAAATATAGTTTTACGAAATCCACCGCAAAACCTCATGGAATCCACCGTGGAATAAAAACTCACGGAATCCATCGTAAAATATGTCTCCTATCATACCTCCAGGGTGGGATAGCAATTGACCTCATTTGCTATTAGCTCAATGTGGAGCGAGTAGGGAGGGGTAAGCACTTAGGTCACGTGCATACATCCATTGGGCCTCTTCAACATGATGATTTTAAACTTAACCAAATATCTAGAGTATCTACGGCCAATTCTAGTGGTAAAAAAATCAGTGTTTAGAATAGTTTTAGGTTCAAGGATTTCAGTTTCTTCTTCAAACAAAGGAGGGTTTTCATAGACAGGGTGAACATGTAATTGCCCTCTAAAAGGTCGTAACAAACTGATATGAAAAGTATTGTGTAACGTGCTTGTCTATTGACTGGAAATTAATATATCTCAAGAAGAGTGGGAATACGCACGAGGTTGCTTATCACAGGTGAGACATACTATCAATTAATTTGTTTCTATAAGTTTTATTTTATATAAATATTTGACATGTTTGATCTTTTATCTTTTACTACTAGTGCACATTATTCAATGCACTTTGGTGTGAGGGTAAACATCTTCGAACTCAACGTATAGATGAAAAGAGAAATATCCAAGATTGTGGTGTCCTTGCTCACTTCGAGGCTGCCAATGATACCATGGAAGGTTATTGTGGCTTGATCCAAGATATTCTGAAGCTTGACTTCCAACGATTCTTTATATATGTACTGGATGTGAAGTGGTTTAAAGAAGTGGTAACAAATGGTGAGCATTGCACAATCAGACGTCATCCAAGTAGTTTTGTAATTATTAACTCTACAAAATTTCACCAAAACAAGAATGACACATTAGTACTACCTCAACAATGCGAGCATGTATATATACAAAGGCTAATTTTTTTATATGTATACATGTGATACATATACACAATATAATAAGTACTTAAGTTTTTTGCTTTTGTTTTTCAAATACAAATTGTGTATCATCCAATGGTAAAAAATAACCGATGGTGGTATGTCATCCCTATATCTAATCGTTCAAAACTAATATATGGTAATATTACCGACATGGAGATAGCAGATGACAATCCAACAATTAATGATGATGTGCATGATGACACCATAATGGATGATATGCGTGATATAGTACAAGATGAACCTCGCGAGGATGTTCAAGGAAACGCAGAAGAAGACAATAATGTGATTGTTGATGATATTGATGAAGTTATTGAGCAATATAGCAACACATCTGATAGTGGGATAGACTTATTTGTTTCGTTACCTCTTGGTAACATAGACCTAGAAGTAGATAGTTTAGCAAGGGCTGATCTCATTGAAGATGAGATGGATCATTCACTGTAACATACTTAATTTGCTTATTGATTCAATGTGTATTCCTAATTCTATGCTTTTTATCATGAGCACACGTGCATACTCAAGAATCAATAGTTAATTTTAAAGCTAAATTGAATTTTTCATAATAAAATTAAAAGGAAGTATCTTTTATCATCTTCAAGTACGTAGAGAAATTACGAGATACATATTGCAATACTTGCTACTAATTGTAAGGTTTCTGTCGCTTGCCGCTAATTACTTATATCGGGCTTGTCAACTAGAGGAACTGCCATTCATTAGAGAGTAATGAAAAAGTAATTATTAACTCTATTTTTTTAATTCAATGATTCAATGTGTATTCTTAATTCTATGGTTTTTATCATGCGCACATGTGCATGCTCAAAGTGGTTAAATAATTATTAACTTTGGTTTTTTAATTATGTGAATTGCTAATTTTAGATGGGTAAATAATTGTGTGTCTGTTGACGTGTCTATATTAGCGTCTATTTGCGCGGATATATAGACGCAAAATTCACGTCTATTTACACGCACGTTTACACGCACTTATAGACGCTCTGATAGACGCGCCCAACTTTGCACGTCTAACATGCGCGTCTATGCCTCGTTTCTGTTGTAGTGTTAATCTTGGTATCCTATTAGTACATGTTGTGCTAAAGCAATGTGCATTGCCTATCCATATCCACAAGTGTGTTTTCAACATAAATCCCTTTGTCACAACCCTTTTTGTATTGTATACTTCACTATGTACATCTCTGCCTACTTCCAAGGCCCCTATGATACTAATGCTTGTATAGCAATAACAAGAGACTAAATCCACATGTAGATAGTCCAATTGCATTTTTTGGAAACACTTTAGCATCTCTTTGTTGAATCATTTTCAACATATTCTTCAATAGATATAGTCCATGAAATGGCATCTCGAGTTAGAAGCTTCTCAAATGTTTTTTACTCTTTTGTTTATAGAGCCAAATCTTCCATACATGTCAATTGATGCATTACTCATTGTGAGGTTTTCCAATCCTCCCAATTCAATTTTAGCATGTAATTGTCATCCCACTTCTAAGACTCCAATTTCCCACAAGTTTTCAAGGACAGAATGAATGCGACAACATCTTCACGCACACCTTTCAATTGCATCTGATTGAAACAGCTAAGGACTTCTTCACAATGATCATGATCAACATATGTTGCAAGTAGAGCTATCTAGAGGATAACATCCTTAACTTTGTAGACTATCAAACAACTAGTGTGTTTCCAAGTCAAATAGCTCACATGTATCTATAAGCATATTGCATTTGGCATACATATCCACTCATATGGTGTTGATATGGAACTTGGCGACAAGCCTTCTTGAATGTGCTTGCATGTAGTTCTCGACTTTTTCCACAATGCATATGGTTGCACAAGCTTTCAAGCAGTAAACATATGTGATAGCATTTGCAGGCAATCCTTGAGGTAGATGTGTCAATGGTAGTATTGCCTTGTTGTTTAATGTACATACTTCTATTTCTACAAGATTAGAGAAGGCTCATGACCAAGGCCATCTTGATGAAAGTTATAGATGTTAACATTCCTCCAAATCGATGCCATGGGAGGCTAATGTCAAATGAAGTCCATTTACATTCAACTATCTCATCAAGAAAAGCTAGACCTCTTACTATATAACCTTTTTAAAACCCAATCTAAAGAGATATATAGTTTTTATACCATAATAATGCTAGACACATTAGGATCATTTACAAAAGTTAACGAGATACTAATTACAAAGGCTAGAGAGATTTGAGTCATTCAGCTAATGTAAAACAAATACATAGTAAGATAATGCATAGTAAGGTGCTCCCAGTAATGTGAAGGCTTTGACCTTGAAGTGATACATATCTACAAGGGAATATTGAGGTCTTTTCCCACCTCAAACCCAATAAGTTGTAGAATTTCCTTTTGGATTATTTGTAATTTAAATTTGGAGAATTCCCTTCTTGATTATTTGTCATCCAAAGAAAGTACAAAGAATGAGGATCCAAGCCTTGCTCACAAGACATGGATACAAAAGTAGTAACTTAACATGCTCCAGGATGAATAAGGCAATGATGCCAATCATCGTGGTTGTGTGCACGAGTTCCACCTCTCAGCATTGTCTATAAAGCCCCAAATAAGAATGGACAACTTAGGCTCCTTCTTGGGGGCCTCTACCTACATTGAACATTATGACATCAAGAAAAACCATCAATAATTATAACCTATGTTGCGGTAAAATACATGGAAGCCTATTCTCTTTAATGAAGGTTGTTCATCATTCATATGATTTTTCTTAATGTAACCTTATAGGCTCCTCTCTATCCCACTTTGAGGGATTTTAGAACACTTCAACTTTATAACAAGCTTATGAATTGTGTGCTTCTCTGCCCATTTTTTAGAAGGCTCTTCTGATATTTGAAGAGATTGAAAAACCAAACAATCTCGACGATTCCTAATTTGTGGTGTAGATAACCCAAACGAATCAATATGATCTAAAACGTATTTCAACTTATGGACGCAGTCATATACTGATATTCAAACAGAGCCCCATTATTCGAATAGCTGCTAGCATAGTCTAGAAGAGAAAATAGGGCCCAATTACTCCATTGGGCAACTTTGTAGTGCACACCAAAATAGATTTGTGGTCGCTTGTACAAGTGGCAAGGGCTAGGCTCAATCTCGTGGATGGTCAAGATGGAAGGCATGACTTATATTCATAGTCTTGTTCATAGTGCACAATATTTTGAGAGAGAGAGAGAGAGAGAGAATGTGTGTGCGTGTGTGTCCAAAATGTGCTTTTGCTCTCTGTCATTAACATTTCTTAAAATATTTACTATGACCCTTGACAAGTAAAGTGCTAGTCTAGAGGGATCTCAATAGAAAGTGTGATTAAAAGCCCAAACAATATCACTACATATGCTACAAGCTTGTCCGACCCAGTGAATTTTCAATCAAATTACGTGGATTCGCAAAATCGTGCTTCAAGTTTTAACTTATAAAGGGTGTTTTGAAACTTATGCTAAATAGTATTGAACGGAACCTTGATTTTTAAAATAGGATGAAAACACATGTAATAAAGAGTAATACGCATGGCATTAGTCAAAGAAAAGGAACGCTATATTTAAGGAAGTCCATCAAAGATCAGGCCAAAAATTGCATCCCGAATATCAGTCAATCATGCTCGGAACATAGTTGCCTGTTTGGGGGGGTTGGGGACAACTAAGTCTGTGGTGGTGGTGGTGGGAATGCTCACTAATCATTGTAGTCGCAGTAGTCGTTGGGCACCGCCCTCGCTGCTAATGCGATTCTTGGCCTCAGCTCTGCCGGGATGAAGCCAGGCCTCGATAGAACTTGCCGTCCATCATGCAGCAATCGCACACGATATCCGACTCCCCTAACGACGACGTCGCACCTGCACGTGCTGGCGCCAATCGATCAACCATAATACCATGCCATACCAAAGCAGCATCAGTAAGTACAGAAACGCAAAGTTTCTATACATGATCATTTATCGTTTATAGCTAGTCGACCCATACGCATTCGCGGAGGTAACAAGGTGAAGGGAGAAATAACCCATTAAGCAGGAGATATTGTTCCTATCTATACGTAGTGTATTACCTGCTCCGCCTAGTTTCCTTCCAGCTAGCTGACTTACGCCCTGGTCTCTACGGCGTCTATTCCGAGCATCGTCAATGCGAGCACCGTAACAAGGAATGCGCGGACCGCAGCCAGTGATGCTTCTTGCTTCGACGGAAGAGGGAAAGCAGACATCACTAGAGAGCAGTAATATTCCACCGGTCGATGTATCAGATTGTGCTGTACGGTCTGTGTATATATATATATATATATATATATATATATAGGCATATGGAGGGGCAGATGAAGGACAGCATGACAAGTCACAAGAGTTTCGCAATGCGCGAGGCTCGAGGCATATATCGTAATTCGTCGGTCGGTCGTCGTGGAGAAATGAGCCATCGATGTTAATTCCTCATGCGCTATTTCCCTAGGTTAACTGACGCCTTAACGTCGGTCTGTTTGTACGGAGAAACGAGCGATGATTATCCATTCTCACTTATTATTTACTCGCTCACAACAAAATGTCCTATGAAAGTTCCTTAACCTTGGCTATCGGCACTAAATGAAGGTTCGCTCCAACTAATGCCTCCGATCCTTGGCCTGACACGAGAAATTCCTAGCAAGGTATTGTGATTTAAAATTTTTTAAGTGTGTACTTTGATCTAGCACTCTCTTAAACACGGTGTGATTTTGCAAGTGCACCACATTCAAAATATATATGCATAAGGGAAATTCCCACCAAAGTACTTTGATTACAAATGTCTCTCTTTAACTCTCTACCTATGATTTCACATTACAACTTTTACTCTAGTTCTTTCTAGCAGTACTAGCTAGCAATAAGCCTTTAAGCAAGGAGCTAATGTAAGGGCATACATAGGTATATTGTCCAACTCTATCTTGTTGAAATAGCTAAATACTTATTCATCATAACCATGTCCTGCATATGCAACAATTAGTGTAATATACAAAACTATGACTTGACTTGGTATCCTATTAAGATGTCCTACTAAAGTAATCCATATTTCGGACATATCCACTCTTGGGCTAAATGCATAACAATGAGGACATTGGATGGATTTCTAAACTTTCAAAAGTTGCAACTCACTTCAATGACAATTTGTCACTTTGTCTCTCAACACTCCACTCTAACCAACCATGCAACCTCTCTTGAAACCAAGAAAGCAAGAAAACAAGGCTCGCTTCAAGGTGTAGTGAACTCACCAATTTACCTTCATGTGTTGTAGTCTGAAAGCTTGAAGGCTCAAAGATAGTTCCACAATCTATGAAACACATTCCAATATCATTGTGCCTTTGCACTAAAGCACATGAATGATGAGAGAAAAAGATGGAGAAGAAGATGGAGAAGAGCTTACCTCTCTAGATCCCTCTCTTTTCCGCAACCTCATACACAACTCCAAACTCACCCTCTTACCATGAATGGAAAGAGAAAGAAGAAAATCAAGAAGAAGATGTAGAGCTTTACTTTCACTCAATCCCTTGCTCAACACACCTCTCATTCTCTCTACCTAACTCTCAACAATGAAATCAAGATGATACAAAGAACAAGAGGATAGAAAGCTTTAATAGTTGCACTAATAGAGCTTTTACAGTATGGATGCATAAAAAATATGAATACAAATGAGACCTCCCACCCTTATATAAACACAAATTAGGGTTATGGTTGGGCCACTACTGTAGGGTGATGCCCTATTTACATTGTAGGTTTGCACTCCACTTTATGTTTTAGGGTTTGTACCCTTGTGAATCAGGGTTTGTGTTCCTTTTTTGTAAAAAGGTTTTCAAAATTATGAATTAGGGTTTGCAGCATCTTTTGGGTATCCTACCCACTTTGTGGGATCTAGACTAGTCATTCCTTGAAGCATGCTTTATCCTTACCCTAGTTCTCGGGAGGGACACTCATAAATATATGTATATATAACGTGAGTTCAAAATAAGGGGTTTTTAAAACACCATTTTGATACATCTTTTACATACAGAAGGGTATCATATAAAGGGATTACTTACAGATTGAATAGAAAAGGGTTGTGTTTTATTCAAGAAAATTTCACAGATTAGGATATTTATAAATAGGCTATGAACCCACGTTATATAGAGGATATATATATATAGTGAACCCCCCGAGCCCTAGTTAGACCATATCTATACTAATAAAATGACATATATATATGCACAACCCATGGAACAGTTGCAAGTGCAACAAATACAACTACAGTGGGTGATGATACAATGTGCATAGGAGTGAGCTCAACTCTCACAAAATAATATATCCATGATAATCATGTGTCTTTGAAATACAAAAAATAATATAAGTGTCTAAAAGTGATACACTAAAGCTACAAAAAATAATATCCTTCCAATAATATTGTCAAGCACTTGCACTTCAACCTTCTTTGAATTTAGTTTTCACAAAATATTGTTAACATTATCTCCTGTGAGATGAGTGCTAGTCCCATGGCACTCACGTCATAGGTAGCATGCTATATCTTATATCAAAGAGATGGAATGCCAAGAGAAATCTTGATGAAGTAGTTGTCTCAATGGAGAAGCAAATGAATGCTTTTGATCAAAAACCTTGGCTATTGAAGAAGATAATATTATTCTTACTATGGGTATGGATAATATTATTGTTATGTTGGTAGATGGAAATGATGACAATATTGTTGATGAGAAAACCATGCGAAGTTATGTTGCTAAAGAGATACTTGACTAATTGTCCTTTTGAATGATAGAACTTGAATTGTCACTTGAAAATGAGTGGAGTTGCAGAGGATGGGAGACTCGTTGTTGAAGTAGAAGTGGTTTCTCATGAATCTTTCAAAACATCTATACACAAAAAGTAAAAACTCATGTGAATTCACTTCTTAGGGGATTGTATTAGTTGTCTAGTCATGCATAGGATATAGAATTCTTGGTTTGGGAGATTGGTCCAACGTCAAGCCTAAAGTGTTGTCCCACAGTTGAAGGACCCAAAAACAATGAGTAGGTTATGGTGCAAATATTATTATGTGAGTGCACATGAGTACATAGGCTAATATATATTTAGAAGACTACTTCATGGGTTATTTTGCTAAGGATGGCTAATGAAACAAGGGAGTTTGAATTGACGATGATCATAAAAAGATTTTTTTGTTGTTGAGGAAAAATACAGTTGTAAAAGAAGATAAGGGAAACAATAATGTGCGATGATAGACAAGAGATGAAGTTCAATTCAATATGCTCTTAAAAAACATGTGGCTCCATTGAATCAACCACACATGGTAGTGCAATTGTGATCTAGTTGTCGAAATCCCCATTTCTAGCTAGCTTTGGGTTGATTTTCTTGCATTGATATCAATGAAGTGGAAACAAAAAAATGTACAAGTGACTCAAGGAGACATATCTAATCTAGGTGAGTCAAGACTCTCTAGGTATATCTTAACCTTGATGTGCCCTGAGTAAATGCAAGGGAAAACAGAGAAAGGACTAGGGGGTGACACACGAAGCTCGTGGACCATGATCACCAATGGACACATCTAACTTGAGGACCCCTTATATGTGTGGTATAGTCCATGCAAGTGTATGTATCTTTTAGTTTTCTTTTATTTTCTCTTTTTTCTTCTCTTAACAATGGGCTAGTGCATTGAGATGCATACATCAAAGGAGGTAACATGGTGAAGGGAGAAATAAGTTAAGCCATTAAGCTTAGCTATGAGGTTTAAATGAAGGTTTCTTAACCTTGGCTATCATCATTAAATGAAGGTTCCATCCAATGAATGCCTCAATCTTGGAAAACAAACAATATGGGACAAAGGTGAAGAATCCAATAGCATGTGAGAAATCAGAGTTGTAGCATTGGAATGTGTGCACAAGAGGAAGGAGAGAGCTCAAAGTACAAGAACAACATCTTGTTTACTAAGTTGCTTACAAGTACAACTTGGGTACACTCTCCCACACTTGATAGTGACCCATAGGTTGTTTATATAGCCTTTTCCAAGCTAGGGTTAGGGTTTACCATGCCCTTGGGGCTATTCACACCCATCTGCCCTTATGCACCCTTGTTTACAATGGGTTCCTATGCCTATCTTCTAATACCCCCCCTCAATGCCAGGGTGGCATTGGATTACAAGGCATGTAAGATGTCCCCCCCCTAAACAATCGGGATGCCTTTATAAAGTAGGCTACAAGAGTGTTTTTAGGTAGATGGTTTAAAGACTCAAAAAAGTTGATCTTCAGATGAATTGGAGGCATAATTGGCCACCAGTTCTTTGGGTACATCAGGAGTGTTGAGGCATTTACTAGTGATATGCCCTATCTTCTTGCATTTGTTACATTTCATTTTCTCGGGATACTTCTTCCAATAGTTGTTTACAAGATGTCCTTTTTTCTCATAGAAAGAATATCTAGTGAGAGCTATATGTACCAATACTTAATCACGGGAAATTGAAGATTCCTGATTGTTGGTGACTTCTTTATGGTTTCTCTTTTCTTCATTCAAACAGGATTGGATGGTACTTGCTAATGTAGGATCTAGAATGTTGGTAATAGTGGTTACAAGAGTAGGAAACACCTATTTTATAGCTTTTAGGAGAATCACTATAGCATCTTCTTCATGTATTGGAGCTTGTATTGAGGCAAGCTGTGCCATAAGTCTCTTCATGTGAGAGATGAAATTTTCCAAGTCTTCTCTTGATCGATATTCCAAACTAAAGAATTCAATTTTAAGGAAGATTTTAGTATTTTTACGAGTGGCTCCATAGAGCATTTCAAGCTCATCCCATTTTTCTTTAGCAATATTTAGTTGATCAACATGATGAGTCAATGACTCATCTAAGTGTAACATAATGATTGCCTAGGTAGGTTGGTCATCCTCTATATCAACTAGATTTGCAAAGTTAACAGCTCTAGTGCCTTGAATAAGAGGCCAATACCCTCTCTCCATCATTTTATACTTGATAAGTACCTGCCATGGGTGGAAATCTTTGCCATCAAATTTTCGAATTTGAGGACAGACATCAGCATATGTTGTGGCCATTGGGAAGGTCTTACCACTTGTTAGAACAAGGGTAGTGTCTAGTCCCTTACAAGTTTGCCACTAAATGCGAAAGTAATTTAAAGTTGTAATGAGGAGAAGGGTTGAAAATCATACAAATGTAATATTTTAAAATATGACTTTGGTGGACCTTTCTTAGGAGCAAGCTTCTTCCGAGGTTTAATGGTCTTTCTACGCTTCAATGATTTGAACCTAGACTGGACTTTGGGTTCCTCTTTGTGGTATGGCTCAATGGATGACCCTTGTGTAGGACAAGGACAATCTATGATTTCAATGCTTGTTGGTGATGATTCTGAGGAGAGTACAAGGACACTCATCCCTCTAATTTCATTGACCAATATACTTAAGAAAAAATCACTCAAGATATGCAGTACACTTCTAGTGTATGATGGTCTGTGTTTATAGTTGTACACATAGCCTTACAACTTGATGCAGGGTACGTAGTTGTTTTATTTTCCTGATGAAAAACATTCAGATTATGTAACTATAAGCAACAATGATGATTAGGCAATGTGCCTTAGTGCTTACAAGCACTCACCTGTAGCTCATATTGCTAGAGATGGTAAATGTCGGTCTTGATGATGACCCTTCAAGTAGAGAAACCACTAAAATGAAGTTCCCAGGTTCACAACTCACTTTGAAAGAGTTAACTCAGTGATTAGAATCACTGTTGATGACCAAACATTGAAAAAATTGAAGATGGATGAAGCTTGAAGCTCCTGGCTATGGCTGCCAGTGACAATTAGGGTTTGGCTTCTAGCTGCCAACAAAGATGAAATTTCCCCAAGCCCTCTTAGGGGGAGATGGCCAACTAGGGGGGCTATGGAAGTCCTATGGTGACCAAGGAGATTGTGCTGCCTATTACCCACACCAAGCCTAAAGACATCACATTGTCAGAAATTGTGCCGATTCTGAGATTTGGAGAATGTCGCCTACCATGTCGACTAATCCCAGGGTTTGTTGTGCCATGTTGATTTCCCCTGAGCTGAGGAGAAGATCTCCAGAAGGAATCAGGATCTAAAACTCCTTCTTTTTCCCACACCAACTCCTCCAAGGTCAGGGTGTCTGACTGGCTATGGAGGCAAGAGGTAAAAGATAAAGATGATGGAAAAAAATTATGTGCACTTAATGAGGCTAAGCATGTAGGAAGCTGAAGATATCAGAGAAGGCTCTAATACCATGTGAGAAATCAGAGTTGCAGCATTGGAATGTGTGCACAAGAGGAAGGAGAGAGCTCAAAGTACAAGAACAACATCTTGTTTACTAAGTTGCTTACAAGTACAACTTGGGTACACTCTTCCACACTTGATAGTGACCCATAGGTTGTTTATATAGCCTTTGCCAAGCTAGGGTTAGGGTTTTCCCTACCCCTAAGGCTATTCACACCCATCTACCCTTATGCACCCTTGCTTACAGTGGGTTCCTATGCCTATCTTCTAACATAGCACACATACAAAAGTAATGGAGACTTGCGAACACAAAGACATAGAGCTAAAAGCTTCTTCTTTTTCCACACAAAAGAAATAAGTCTACAATATAATAAAACACTAAAATGAAAGTACCACAACGTATATACATGCAATCACTAAGTATGAACCCACTAAGAAAAGAAGAGGTGGCACAATGAATATTCCATAACCAAGGATGGACAACGTGGGTGTAGTCCAGCTATAGAATCACTTGTGTATCCTCATGTCAGTCACCTAATATGTCAGTGAATAATATCCTATCATATCACCAAGATGCGTAGTGGATGTCAGCTCATATAGCACTTGACATCTCAACACTTCCTCTCGAGCTCAGCATGAGCTCATGACCTCCATCTTGAAACATTAAGGTTTCTTAACTCCCAAGGCCTTGGTGAAAATGTCACTAGTTTGATTCTTTGTGTGTTGACATAAACCAAGTTAATATAACCTATCAAAACCCACTCCCGAATGAAATGGTAATGCATCTCTATGTGTTTTGTCCATGCTTGATGCACTAGGCTCCTAGAGCCAATTGAATGCTAGTAAGGTTATTACAATAGTTGATAACCTGCTTATCCACTTGTATCCCTAAATCACCAAGTAGCTTGTGTAACCAAGATACCTCACATGCTACAATTGTAGCACCTCTATATTTAGCCTCTATACTAGACAAGGCCACTCTCAATTATTTTTTGTTACTCCAAGTATTACAGTGACGCTACCCAAGGAAAATATACAGCCACTAGTAGATCTCTAATCTAAAATACTACCAACCCAATCTGTATCTATATTACCATGCAAGTCTGATGGTACACATGCACCATATAATGAGGCATAGTCCAATGTGGAATTCACATAGTGCAATGTGTGTTGCACTACATCCAAATGTGGCTTACATGGAAGCTACATAAACTAACTCTCCAAACCAACTATGTAGTTTAGATCTGGCCTAGTGATCTCAAATAGATAAGGCTACCCACAATCTTTCCATACATAGTGACATCCTCAATCAATTCACCCGCGTGTACACTAAGTGTGGCATTAATATCCAAAGGTATAGAAATAGGCTTACAATCAACCATACCATACCCTAGGTACTTGCTTCAACCCATGCAAGGCCTTACCAATCTTGCACATGTAATTTGGATGATTCTTATCCACGTATCTAGGTGGTTGCTCCTGTACATAAACTTTCTCTAAAAAAATCGCAATCGCTTTGGGATGTCTATATGTACATCTAAAGATCCATGTTTGTACATCTTGAAAATTAGTCACTAGTACAACCTTGATTATAGCTACAGTCATAGCTATAATCATAGCCATCGCCATAGCTGCATTTATGGATGGGCTAATTTTAATACTAAAAAATATAATGGATCTTGTAGACCTAGGTCATCAGGATAATAATTGACCTATACAAAGCACACAAGGTAGCTAAAAGATTGTAATAAGTATTCCATGCTTACACTTTGGTAAAATCAAAGGAATGGATTTTAAAGTCAAGAATGCTAAAGATCTTAACGACTTAGCCATTAATGGGATTGATCTCTCGAAAGAAATTAGAACATATAAGGATACAATAAGCCTTGTACATAAAGGTGTAGAACATTTAATGAATTGAAATGAAGATAACCATGATTGTTTAGCTATTTTTAATCTAGATAAGCGGAGTACAAATGAAAAATATGCACTTTTTAAGTGTATTAAGGCTACCTTTTACACAAATTGGTCTCTTTAATTGAGATATGTCTATCAAATAAGATATAACCACTATCAATCACCAAACGAGCCACTACTATGATCTCGTTGAGAGTGAAATAGATTGTTTTTAAAGTTATTTTTGTTGGGTTCTAGGTGATTTTTGGTTGTTTGGATGCATGATTGATTAGTTTTTGGTGAGTTTAGATTATTTTTGGAGAGTTTAAATAATGCTTTAATGATTTTAGTTAGTGGATGATGATTTTTGCTTTTTTTTTGATAAGTTGAGATGATGTATTAGTGTTCTAATTGGTTTTGTTACAAGTGCACACTTGTAATGTAAAAAATGGGAGAAAAAGAAGAAGAGGAAATTTTTTTCTAGTTGCTATAAGCCACAAAGAAGAAAAGGAAGTCTCGAACAAGAAAAGTCTGAAGTTCATAACCCAACACTTTCCTAAGTTGATAATGACTGAAGACATCCTTCACAGAAGTCACCACGCGAATACAAGTCATGAGCCATAAGTCAAAATTGACCAAACCCATTTAAAACTTAGCAAAGCAAGGCAAGTTTTAAAGCTTTAAGCATTAAAGATTAAAAGCTTTATGAAGACAAAGAAGAAAAAGTGGAAAATGATAATGAACAGGCCATCGCTTCCCCTTTTTTTAATTAAAAAAATGGCCCATGATTTTTCCCAAATTTGGAGTCCCTGATTGCTTTGAAAAATACCTCAATTCTTCTCATGTACCACAATAGATAACTCCAATAATCTCCCCCTTTTCTCAATTCGATGAGAGGCTTAGATTGAAGAAAGATCATCCGAGAGCCAGTCAAATCAGTCATGCATCTCTGGCAGCCTCTCTAAACCTCAAAGATCAAATCGTCAACATCACATTGCATCTCAAAAGCTTCCAGATTGCTGATTTTCCAAGGTACCCTCCATAAAGAGCTCTTCTTCTTGGCCACAACCCTTCTTCTTCAATTTAACTATAAATACAAGGCATGAGAAGCTGTTGGAGGACAGCCTACTCTTCAAGAGTATAGAGCAAGAGGGAGTGGGACAAGAGAAGTGCAAGGATGGTGATTCTCATCACGAAGACAAGGAGGATATC
Organism: Lygodium microphyllum; assembly: GCF_053477565.2. Classification (NCBI taxonomy): domain Eukaryota; kingdom Viridiplantae; phylum Streptophyta; class Polypodiopsida; order Schizaeales; family Lygodiaceae; genus Lygodium; species Lygodium microphyllum. The sequence continues at coordinate 29,239,627 of NC_141139.1, forward strand.
CTATGGGCTCTTGGAATTAAATCCTCCATCCCTTCTACCCCACTTCCCCATGGAATCAAGACTCTTCTCAATATTTCTAAAATCCTAGTGATCACTATCCCCCTTCAATCCAATTGCAACAACCCTAAGCTATTCTACCAAAAATCCCCTCTACGATCTCACGATTAAAGACCATGGCCCTAAAGAATAAAGTTATAAAGGTCATAGAGGCAGGAGCTGCCAATAGCAGTGCAGACACAATCACTATAAATGGAATGACGAGTACTGGGATTACAAACAAAGGTGCGAATACCATCAACCAACACTTGTCATGGATCCCCAGGTACTATATGAGACTATTACCAAAGTGAGTTACACCTTTTGAAACAAGAGAAGTCCATTGCTAGGACCTAGGATAGTGCAAGTGCCTAGGTTCTCATACTCCCACAATGTGGCAGAATAGGAGGCTTGTGCATAGGTCTAGATGGGATCGATGGGGTTCTGATCATTTGCATTTGTGACTGGCATTCCGACACCCATGCAACTTAGTTAGGAAGGCAGAATCAGAAAGAATCAGTTTATTGAATTGAGATTGCAAAGATAGGCATTGTTAGGGTAGGAAAAAATACAAAATACAAACTTCAAAAAAAAAATCAAATAACACAAAACTCAAATCTCAAACACAAAACATAAACTCATACTCTCCTTGCTGAATTTCTTGTGTGGCAAGGTTACACATATACTATTAATTTTTGTATCTTCTTGAAAAGCTTGTAGTGCATCTAATGGTGAAAGAAGTATTAGAAGAAGTTAAAAAGAAGGGGTGAAGGAAGAAGAGAGAGGAGAAGAAGAAGAAGAAGAGATAGAGGTAAGAGATGAGAAGAAAAGGAGGTGTAGAGGTTAAGAGAAACTAAGTGAAGAAGAAGAGTAAGAGAAGAGGAGGAGAAGAAAAAGAGTAAGCGAAAAGAAAAGAAGATCAAAGAAGAAGGTATTGGAGAAGGAGAATAGCAGAAAGAAAGAAGGGGTGAAGGAAGAAGAGATAGGATAAGAAGGTGATAAGGACAAATAAGAAACACGAGGGCTAAGAGAGAAAAGAATATCAAAGAGAAAGAAGAGGACCAAGAAGGTTCTAAAGAATGTGAAGGGCGTTGTCTCCATCTGACGTTAGGCTTGCGTTTGACACTCATCTCGTCAAGCTGCGGCTGCAACGATGATCGTGACAAGTTACAACCATGATCTGCATACATTGTGGTATCTACTAGCCATGACAATAATTAATCGCCGCAGTGTTGTCCAGCATAGCAAGGTTTTCGTCAACTGCAAGCCACGTGGTGTGTTCAACTATGTGTGTCAGTGCTGCTCAGTATTACCTACGTTTGCATTGACAGTGTTGTAGACAACAGTCGGGAGCAGCAACATTTGCGTTTGCAGACGGCTTTGATGGCAGCGAGATTGGTGATTGTATTACGGCAACGTTGGACAACCTGCCTCTCGCAGGTGTTTTCTTATTGGGCAGCAAGAGCTCCGGCTGAGCTGGCGGCAGCAAGGCGTTTCTAGTGCCTCTATGTGGCGACAACGATCAGTTCGTGCATGTGGGGCGCAATATATAGCCAACGACAGCTGACACAAGGCAGATTCTGATAGATGGAGCCTCGCAGACGTGGTGGGTGTCAGGGCATTGGCGAACGGCGGGCTGAGTATCAGCTCGGCGGGGCAGGTGGCTAGGTGGCGACGACGCTGACGCAAGGTAAGTTTTTTGTTTTTTTCTTTTCTTTTCTTTTGCTTCTTTCGCTTCCGCTTTTTCTTTTTTTTTCTCATTTAAAAAAAAAACTAACACATAACACACAATGCACATTCACACAAAAATACAGCACAACACCCAAACACTACACAAACCTAATCGTGCATACTTAAAGCACGGTCACACACACACACACATTAGTAGACTTATACACAATGCACACACTTAGACACTACATAAAAACTCACAACTTAACACCAAGACTCACACCACACACATACACAAACTAACACACACATTAACACAACCCCAAAAAACAAAAAGAAAAAGAAAAAAAAGTAAAAACACTCAGTGAGACCCCTTCTCACACACGAATGCACACTTCAATGCAGACATATTTAGTCACTCCAAAACCCCCACTCATATTTCACAAACTCACACACCTACACCCAACTTTCCATACCTAACCCACACTAGAACTCACACACCCCCTTCCATACCTATTTATATATGTTCACATTCACTACCACACCCCCTACACCTCACATAACACCCACTCCCAAACATACCCCATTCTCTCACTCCCACATGTCATACATCAACTTCTTTTGCTCACACACATTATCTTCTTTCACTCCCACACATGATCTCCATACTCACTCCCACACATGATCTCCATACTCACTCCCACACATCCCCAACATCAAACTCTCACTCCAACACATACTCAAACCCTAAAACTCACACTCACTTCCACACACTATTTGACTACCACTCATACACACCCTAACTCCCACACATTAAACCCTCATTTTCACACATGAAAACTCACTCCCACACATACTCAAACCCTCCAATTGATCCTTACTCCCATACATCCATCACATCCTCTCACTTGTACACATCATTCCCTTGCACACTAGGGTTCATTGCAACTTGAGCTAGTCTTGTATTCTTGCTTTCTTGGGTTGGAAAGTAGGATGCTTGGTTAGTTAGAGTTGAGTGTTGAGAGACAAGGCGAGATATTATCGCCAAAGTGAGTTGCAACATTTTAAATAATAGAATTCCATCCAAAGTCCCAATAGTTGGTGCAATGGAACTATTATAAGATCTGAGATACACACTCGACTTTCTTATATACTTAAAATATATATGGCGAATATTATGCTAGCACAGAGGGAGAATAGATGAGAGAAAAGAAAGATGTAGAGAGACAGAGAGAGAGGTAGAGAAATTGGCAACGCACTAGGGATTGGAAGATGGGCCAGTCTCCCCCCCCCTTGTGGAGTTCCTCCTCCATTACACATAAGCCAGTTCCTGGCTTATTGACAAGGAGCAAGCTCCTCCATTACACATAAGCCAGTTCCTGGCTTATTGACAAGGAGCAAGCTCCTCCATTACACATAAGCCAGTTCTTACTTGTAGATCTTGGAAACAAGATCACAGTTCCTTGCACGGTATACAACCAGCTAACACTTGCACAACTTGGAAGTTGGCACCTTTTGATCCTTCTTGAACCTCCTTCTCTCCTACACAATATGTCGAGGGCTCTCCTCTTGGCACTTGATTTCAGCAGAGCTTCCGCAGCACTTGCACCTTCTCTTCTCCTCTTGGAACTTGATTTTAGCAAAGCTTCCGCAACACTTGATTTCAGCAAAGCTTCTGTAGCACTTGCACCTTCTCTTCTCCTCTTGGATGCATCCAAAGTGATGCTTCCGTTTTTCCTCCCTCACACCCAAGGAGAGTCTCCTCTTTTATAGGATTTCAAGAGCTTCTCTTCTTGGAGAGAAACTTGAGTTGATCTTCATGCAAGAAGTGGTTGTTCCATGACCTACTCTGGAGCACTAATTTCGAGATATCTCTTTGTGCATTGTTCGGATGAAAAAACATCCAACACGAAAGCTATAGATCTCACTGTTTCCAATAACTCTCATGGCCCATTTTTAGAGATCATCTTTCTCTCACGAGATATTTAAAAAATGCTCTCACCATGTTTTTTTTTTAAAGAACAACTTCTCAAACTGTACTCTTAACTTGTGGTCCATGCATCCACCTTAAGGAGAGTTCATTAAATTGCCTTGGGCCTCAACCTTAAGATTGAATTTCACACAAAAGATTGTGTCTTTTTAGACCTTAGAAATAGAAATTTACTTCTCTCCTCACTTCCTGAGGATCACGTCTCTTGTCTTTCTTAGTGAGAGAATTATGTCTCTTGTCTTTCTTAATGAAAGAAAATACCTTAAACCTTGACTTGTAAGGGAGAGGATGACCCCAAATGAATGCAATGCTCATTACACATAAGTAAATGTTCCCATGCATCCCCGGATGCATGCATAAATACATATACACAATGCTAATGCACTTCCTCTTCTTAGAACTTAATCCATATTCATTTATGTGTAACTCCTTGGTTCTTGTGTACACTCTTACACTTGGCAGACACTTCTTTCCCCCTTCATAACTTGTACTACATGTACCAGATATCCCCGTCACAGTGCTCTAATCACCCCATTAAGTAATGCACTAGGAATATTGGTCTCTAAATGGTCTCATGGCTATGCTAGATCATCATCAACACTTAAAGAAAAGTGAGTCATTAATTTATTGACATGAATTTATTAAATAGAGAATGCGTAATAAGCAATCAATTTAGTGACATCCCTCTGGCTTCTAAACAGTTGACCTCAATTGTAGATGGGATACATAGTCCTTAAGAAGATCTAGAAAGTCTTGTAGTTCTCTCTCAAAGCATCTAATGGGGAATAATTCTTAAACTTAACTAGATACTTTCGTAATACCTTACATTACCTTAGAGTATGGTCCTAATGGTGTAAAATTTTTTCAGACATAAGGAACTCTTATTTTTCTTCTATGTTAGGTAAATCTTCCTTGATTGGTTCCATTGGAGGTTCTCCAATATAGAGACATAGCAAACTTATATGGAAAACATTATGAATGATCCAATGACTTGGTAGATCCAAACAAAAAGTCACATCATTTATCTTATCTATGGTCTTGAAAGGGCCATAATAGCGATTAGAAAGCTTAACCACTTTACCCTTTTGACCTTTCTACTTCTTTAAGCGAGCCTTCTCAAACTTAAGAAGAACATGCTGTCCCAAATTGAGTTCTAACTTACGACGATACTTATCAGCTTTGTGTTTCTACTTCTCTTGTGTTCTTTGGATAGCAGCTTTTACTTGAGTGAAAGTTGTATTAATGTCTCTAACAAACTCGTTTGCTACAAAGATCTTATCCTTTGTAAGAAGGATGGATGGTAAATGAGGCTTACCATAGATGATCTCAAAGGGTGCCCTACCAGTACTAGAGTGCATCGTATTATTGTTTGCAAACTCTACTAAAGGTAAATACTTTTCCCATTCTCTTTGATTATTAGACATAGAATTTCAAAAGATATAGAATAGTAGAATTAGCACTTTCACTTTGCCCATCCATTTGAGGATGATAAGAGGATGAAAACTTTAACTTTGTCCCGAGGTTCTCGAAGAGAGCTTGCCAAAAGAGGCTGGTCATGCGGGGGTCTCAATCACTTATAATGGACTTAGGCATGCCATGATGTTTGAACATATGAGCAATGAATAGATATTTAGCCATATGATCGACTTTGATTGTCTTTCGCACATGTATAAAGTGAGCTTTCTTACTGAATCTATCAATGATAGTTCAGATTACATCGTTGCCTGCTTGTGTGCAAGGAAGCTCCATGATAAAGTCCGTGGCTATATTGTCCCAAGACTCATTGGGAATAGGTAATGGCTTTAGTAGACCAAGTGGTTATGCCTGTCATACTTTACTTTTTGGCATATTTTGCACTCGTGGACATATCTTTCAATGTAAGCTCTAAGAGTGGGCCAAAAGAAATATCTTTCCAATGCTTGAGTAGTGGGTAGAATACCCCTATGTCTAATATATGGAGATGCATGTGCTTCATCCATTACCCTGTGTTGCAATGGTAATGCTATACAAACTGCTTGATGATGATACAAATAACCATCTCGAATTGAGTAAGGTGTAATTGATTGACCTGAGTTAAGGTGATCTCATATGGTTGAGAAGTCGAAATCAATTGCATACATTTTGGATAAATCCATGAACTCGTTATGGTAAACAGTTGTGATTGCATTCACTCGAGGTCGTAGTGATAGAGCATCTGCTACCACATTCTTAGTTCCAGATGTATGAAGGATTTGAAAATGAGACATAGATAAGAAATTTTCCCTGCGTATCTATTTCTCTGAGAGCTTCTTTTGAGTGAGGAAGTATCTTAGACTTTGGTGATCTGTTTAAATAATAAAATCTACACCAAGTAAGTAGTGTTTCCATACTTGAAGAGCATGTACCACTGCCATAAGCTCTTTCTCATATACTGGAGCATGTAGCTCATGACCCTTGAGGCGTCGGCTCTCAAATGCTACTACATGATGCTCTTGGTTAAGCATACCTCCAATGCAATCCCGAGTAGTATCGCAGTGAACTTCAAAAGGTTTTTTTAAGATCCAGAACTATGAGAACTGGTTCTTGAGTCACAAGAAACCTAATTCTTTCAAAGGCTTTATTCTTTGCTTGGAGGCCCTCGTCCACAAGTAGACTCAAGAGATTAAGAAGGCGGAATAGATTCGAGATGGGAGAATATAAGAGAAGATGGCTAAGTCGAGGATCGAGATAAAGGGAATTGTGCAGCCTCTCAGGGTAACTCTCCTCTCTCTCTCTCTCTCTCTCTCTCTCTCTCTCAAGCTCTCTCACAATCTCTTGGAGAGGTATCCTTCTCTCTACCTCTCTCTTGCAACCTTTCGAGGTCACCTTATGCTCCCTTGTGCCTCCCTATGCCTTATATTTATAATGAATTAGAGAGGAGGGGATAAGACAGAGAACAAGAGTGTAGGGGTTCTCGAAAGAATAAGTGATCTGATGCTCAGATCATAAATCTAATGGTTACATTGGCGGGGTTAAAACTCCAAGACACTTGATTAGAAAGCTCTCAGCTCACTCCTTTTCTCTGTTTGAAAAAAGCGAACACTCATTCAAATGAGAAGAAAAGACAACTCTTAAAGGGTTGGGGGACCCTCAACAATCAATGAGTTTTGATACTCTTTGATCCAGGTTCCACAGATAATTTTGTGTCAATGGATACTCCACTGGATCGATTAGGAACACCAATTGGATTAGATTTGGCATTTGAAGGACTTACAACCAATTCTACTCTTATCAAAGGGAAGTTGAATCTTAGAATTGGGGATTACCACGACCAAGAATCTTTCCTACTTGCACCCATTGGTAACTGTGATGTTATCTTAGGAATGCCTTGGCATTACAAGATTTGTAATATTTCCATGCAATTAAAGTTAGTTGATCAATTCAAAAGTTAGTTAGTCAGTTAATAAATTAGTAAGATTACTAACTAAAGACTAACTAAGAAAAAAACTAACTAGCATTAATAGCTAACAATTTTTTTTAAAATTATATATATATATATATATATATATAAAGAAAAATTGAGAGTCATAATCTGACATTTTTCTCAGATTAACAAGGACCATAGCCACCCTTCATGGAAGTTACAACGTGAATGAGAGTTACGAGCCATAATAATTATTAGTGTTAATGTGTATAGTTTGGATGGTTTTAAAAAATATTAGATTTTGGGTAAAACTAGCATATTCTAGATATTTTAGATATTATCCTAAAAAGATAGAACTAGATGTCATTTAAAAGAAAAGACAAGTGATGTTTTAGTTAGTTTTTGAGATTTTATAAAAAGAAAAAAATAAAGAAAAGTGATTGGCAAAATCGCGCGCGGCGCAATCGCAGTTTACAAGCACTAGACAACAGCTTCATATGCCCTAACTCACCACAAAGAAAGCACATTCCTTCCTCTTTGTACTTTTGTATCTCAGAGGGTGAGAGATACTTGTGCTTCTTCGTGTTACCCTCTAGCTTTGAATATTGATCATGGGTAAAGGTAGGTCTTCTTTGATTAGTCCTCTCTCTTAGTTGATCATGGAGCTACTCTTGTCTAGCTCTATAAGAACTCATCTCCAACTTTCGAGATGTACCAAGTGTATGAAAACTTTCAGCTATGATGGAAGACTCCATCATGCGAGATAAGGTTTCTTGTGGATACAACTTCATGGTTTGTGTAAATGAGGGAGTACTTCAAACTTCCTTTTCTTCTCTTCATTGATGTTCTCCATGAAAGGAGCAACCTTGAGAAGAGTAGACCAAAACTTTTCCACATAACTAGTGACCTTCTCATGCTCTTTTTGGCCTAGCCAATCCCACTCCTTCTTCACATCATTCTCAAAATCAGGAGGCAAGAACTGAGCATAAAACTTCTTGTTGAACTTTTCCCAAGTCGTAGGTTTCCTTCCCTCCAAAATGAGAGTCAACCACCAATTGCTAGCAGTGTCTTTTAAGTGCATGCCTATATGCCTTAGCTTGGACTTTTCTAAGAAATTACCATTAAAAAAACCAACTTCAAATTGCTTGACAAAGGCTAACGCCTTAGCAGGATTTCTGTTACCGGATTAAGATTCAAGCTTTATGTCCTTATCCCTAGACTTGAAAGTCTTAATCTTCTTAAGGCTTGCTCCTCTAGAAGTTGATGAGGAGGAGGAGGAACTTGAGTAATCAAGGGAGTAGTTGGTTGCTGAGGGAGATGACTCCATCCTTATCCGCCTCCTCGAGGTGAGGTCTTTTTACTCTTCTTGACCCAAGAGTCCTTCTTCCTTCTAGAAAGCTTCTCAACAACAGGATGCTTTGCACCTTCACCATCAATTGGTGCAATGGTGTTTCTTCTAGTATCACCATCTTTTGGAGGATTCAGTCCTTCATAAGTAGCTTCTTCCCTTGCCCTTAAACTGTCAAAAAATTGACTTAATTTTGGAATTTCCAACAAGCTATGATACTTTGTCAATTGAGTCTATAATTGCTCACTTGTAGGCACCTCGTTAGTTGCCATCTTTACCTTCTTCTTGCAAGGATCGCCATTAATTTGAGAAAAGTAAAGAGACTTGCTCTAAAACCACTGTTATAAGATCCGAGATACATGCTCAACTTTTTTATATACTTAAGACTTATATATGGCAAATATTATGCTAGCATAGAGGGAGAATAGATGAGAGAAAAGAAAGATTGAGAGAGAGAGAGAGAGAGAGAGAGAGAGAGAGAGAGAGAGAGAGAGAGAGAGAGAGAGAGAGAGAGAGAGAGAGAGAGAGAGAGAGAGAGAAATTGGCGACACACTAGGGACTAGAAGATGGGGCAGTCCCCCCCCCCCTTGTGGAGTTATATTATTGACAAGGAGTAAGCTCCTCCGTTACACATAAGCTAGTTCTTACTTGTAGATCTTGGAAACAAGATTACAGTTCCTTGCACTGGTATACAACTGGCTAACACTTGCATAACTTGGAAGTTGGCACCTTTTGATCCCTCTTGAGCCTCCTTCTCTCCTACACAATATGTCTAGGGCTCTCCTCTTGGTGCTTGATTTCAGTAGAGCTTCCGCAACACTTTCACCTTCTCTTCTCCTCTTGGAACTTGATTTCAGCAGAGCTTCTATAGCACTTGCACCTTTTCTTCTCCTCTTGGATGCATCCAAAGTGATGCTTCCTTTTTCCTCCCTCACACCCAAGGAGAGCCTCCTCTTTTATAGGCTTTCAAGAGCTTCTCTTCTTGGAGAGAGACTTGAGTTGATCTTCATGCAAGATGTGGTTATTCTAGGACCTACTCTGAAGCAGTAATTTTGAGATATCTCTCTGTCTGTTGTTCGGATGAAAAAACGTCCAACTCGAAAGTTATAGATCTCGCTGTTTCTTTAACCCATAGGCCCATTTTTAGAGATCGTCTTTCTATCGCGAGATATTTTAAAAATGAACTCACCTTGTCTTTTTTAAAAAGAACAACTTCTCAAACTGTACTCTTAACTTGTGGTCCATGCAACCACCTTAAGGAGAGTTCATTAGATTGCATTGGGCCTCAACCTTAAGATTGAATTTCACACAAAAGCTTGTGTATTTTTAGACCTTAGAAAGAGAAAATCACTTCTCTCCTCCTCACTTTTAGAGGATCACGTCTCTTGTCTTTCTTAGTGAGAGAATTACGTCTCTTGTCTTTCTTAATGAAAGAAAAGACCTTAAACCTTGTCTTGTAAGGGAGAGGATGACCCCAAATTAATTCAATGCTCATTACACACAAGTATATGTTCCCATGCATCCTTGGATGCACACATAAATACATATACACAATGCTAATGCACTTCCTCTTCTTAGAACTTAATCCATCTTCATTTATGTGTAACTTCTTGGTTCTTGTGTACACTCTTACACTTGGTAGACACTTCTTTCCCCCTTCATAACTTATACTACCTCTACCAAATATCCCTGTCACAGTGCTTTGATCACCCCATTAAGTGATACTCTAGGAATATTGGTCTCTAAATGGTCTCGTGGCCATGCTAGATCATCATCAACACTTAAATAAAAGTGAGTAATTAATTTATTGACATTAATTTATTAAATAGAGAATGCGTAGTAAGCAATCAATTTAGTGACATGAACGAAAATGTTGAGCCGAATACATCAATAGTCTGGACTTCTAGTGTTTTAAAAGTTGCAACTCACTTTGGTGACAATCTCTCACCTTGTCTCTCACACTCCACTCTATAATAGAGCATACATGCCTTAGTCTAAGGTAGGCTAGGGTTAAGTATAAAAGGTGAAGATGTAACATGTGAAGGATTTTTTCCATTTTGAAGGATACATTATTTGAAGTTTCCTTCCTCCCACCATCTAAGAGGGTGCATACTCTTAGCCACCAAGATTATGGGGTGCATACCATGTCCCACCTTAGCATGAGGTGAGTATTCATGTTACAACATTCATCTATGATTCTTAGCCTTCCATGGCAATATAATTTCATACCTAGCCACCTTGGCTATGGTTTCTTGGCACATATGGTGTATTTCTTGTGTTTCCAATTATTTTACTTGCTGTGAGAATCAGCTATTTTACATTGGTATCAAAGCAAGTCTGGATCCATGTGGCCAGTCATTTTCATGGTGGATCTAGTCACATGCTTGGTATAGGGTAACTGGGAGGCCAAAACTTGGTCATAGTGTTTACATAACTTAAACAGTGACTAGTGGAAGTGTTCTACAAAAAGTCAGACCAAATTAGTGGATCTTGAAGAAGGATCGAAGGAAAAATGGTGGGCTCAAGGCCATTTTAGTAGGTCGTGGTCCATTTGGAAGCCATTTGGAAGAGTTACTCTTTGAGAAGTAAACTTTCTCTCTCCTCTTCTCAAGCTTTCTTTCAAGATCCATGGCTTCTACTGCTCCTATCTTCTCTCCATAACCTCTACTCTCCAATGGGACACTAGTGCTTGATTCTTCATGCCATAAGCTTTGCGTGGAGTAGTCATATGCCTTAGCTTGGGCAATTTTGATCTCGAAGTAATTGAGTATGTATTTGCGCTAGCAAGCACACTTTGGGGCCTATGTGAAAATGGGGAGCTATGGATCTCCTATTAGCTATTGTTAAGCTCTACTATGACAAAGACAAAGTCTTCTTCAATCTTCATCCAGATTTTGGACATTTTGAAGCTTCCCTTTCTCCTACAAACCCTAGGTATTCACAATTTAGGACATCATAATAAATCTGAAAATTTATTCTTCAAATCATGGGGGTTTTTGCTCCATTCCACTCCCTGAGGTCTCTATCTACTTCCTTTGACCAACATTGAAGGTTCTTTGTACTTGAAGCTTGGTTTGAGCTTGGATATGGTGATGGTAAACACTAGCCATAGCTGAAAATGGACAGCATGAAGAATCCTTCAATTTCTTGAAAATTTGGCTTCTTTTTTATACCTTTTAGCTCCCAAAGGTCAAGGGGAAGCATGTACAAAACACATTGGGTCTACATTGAGGATTTCAAGCAAGATTGGAGCATCCTCTTCCCTTGATTTGGGGCAAACAGGGCATCCACTTGATTCTTTCAAATTTTTGGTCTTTGAAGATTGGAATCATGGGGATTTTGACTCTTGATACCTCGTAAGGCTTTTAGGCATTGGATTTTGCCAAAATTTGAAGGTATTTCTTCAACATTGCAAGAATGGAGCTTGATTTTGATGCTGTAAGTATAAGGATAACTTATGCAAGTTCAAGTGCTTCAATGGGAGAGCTCTTTTCCAAGATTTGAAGTCTTCTACTCTCTTGGAAGGTTCATCATTGATTCCCCTTCAATTTTTAGTCGCATTTGGAGCTCCTAAGGATCATCTCCATCAAGCTTATGGTCATAGGAGCTTTCTTGCGGAAGAATTGCAGTCTATGAGCTGAATATTTATATTGGAATTACAATTTGAAGGTATTCTTGGCCACCTCAAGCTAGAGATCAAACTTTTCAAGTCTCATAGGGTTGTTGGAGCTTCCATGATCATCTACCTTCAACAATGAAAGAGATGCAGGTGCAAGTACATCTCTTGAGCCAAGAATTGATAGTGGTATTTTAGTAAGGTCAATGATTCACAGATGTTACAGACATTCAATAGCAAGAGAACATGGTCATTTAGCTCTCTTGGTTACTACAGGTGATAAGGTAATTACAGATCATTTTTAACAATTACCAATAAGTTACATGTGTTTCTTGGATACTTATAGGTGTCCTACATTCCATCACAGGTCTACTAAGTGTTTTGTGTGTCTACAAGTACTCCAAGAAACAATTTAGAGTGAAATAGAGCATTCATAGGGTAGGTACACAATTTTTGCAACAGAATTTTCTATCATGATTCAATTTGAGAGCTTGATATCTTGATTCAAAGAGGGGATGTCAAGCTTCAATTTCAACCAAAAAATTTAGTAATCGGACATTGGGAGAAAAAATTATAATAGTTTTTCTAACATCTGGTATAGTGGGACTATGCCTAGAGTTGACAAAGGTGCATTGTTTGAGGTCATTACACCTATTACCCCTCTTGCAAGCTAAGATCTTAGAAAATCTAGAATATCCCTACTATATGAGCTTCCTTTGGGTCAAGAAATCATTGGGATTTGTGCAATATTAAGCAAGATATTGTTACTTTCCTCTAGAATAGTCATCTTTGATAACAACTATCCCTAATGGCCAAAAACAAAAGGAAAGACCAAGTGATGGAAACCATTCAACTAGATATCAATGATCAAAATAACACCAATGAAGCTCGTAATCAAGACCAATAAGAGGAAGGTGTTAGTGTTGGTAATGCTCATAGTGTACGATTTGGCAATTATGAGAATCAATTATTTCATGAACCTTTTGAAGACTTCATACTTTCAAAAGAGCTGCATATGCTGAATGTTGGGATGCATGACACTTATGAACAACTCTCTAATTCATTGGAAAAGATGGAGAAAACATCTAATGAAGTGAATGAGAATCTTTAGCAATTGGTCAAGTTTATGCAAAGTGGATTTGAAAATGCAGTAGCAAAGTCTATGAAAAGTGGATTTGAAGATGTATTAGCAGCCATCAATGACTTGAAAACTCAAACCACACCTTCTACACCAAATGTATCCACTTCTCATATTGGACTTACTTCATCCCAGCCAATAATGTCAACCTCCTTTGAGAAATGTGAGCCATCAACATTGAAGAGGGCCTATTATCAACCACCAATACCATTGAAGCATCATTTCCATCCACAATTCAATTCAAGACATGAGGCCACTTATGAAGAGGAGGAGAACTTAAGAGAATATGAAAATGAAGAGTTTTATGGATGTAACCTGTTCTTCAAATCCTTTCCTTCCTAATCTACCATCAAGCAAAAAGAATCAGAGATGCATGATAAGAATGGAAAATTCGAGGAAAGAAGGTCATTCCATGATATCACTAACAAAGAGAACTCATTTTATGGTCAACCCACTAGTGGACAACCTCATTCTTTTAGATTAGGTCAACCAAATCAAGGTGGTAATGTTTCTAGACCTCTTTTTTTTGGGAGAGGTCCAATATATAGAGAGTCTTGGAGACAATCATCCTTTGGACAACACTCTAGGAATTTTCAGCCAACCTATAATGAGAGGGAGTACAAAGAGAATATCACCATTTCCAACTTCAAGGGGAATAATGCATCTACAACAATAGAGTGGGATGAATGGATAAATAAATTAGAGATTTACTTCACACTTTTTCCTTGCCATGATGAAGCTAAGATCTATTTTGTGGCACTCCATCTTGAGGGCTATGCACATACATGGTGGAGATGCATGCAAAGAGTTGGTCACACTTTTGTTTCTTGGGAGGATTCTAAGAAGGCAATGTTAGATGTGTTTGTCTCTCCAATGGAAAAAGAAAGATTGCAAAGAAGATGGTATGGTCTTCTACAATGGGGCATGTCTGTTCATGACTACTCCAATATGTTCCTCAATCTCTCCATGTACATTGAAGGAATTGATGATTTGACAAAATTAAACAAATACATCTTTGGTCTAGATCCAGCCCTTTCTTTAGAAGTAGGTGCAATGAAGCCCAAGAGCATTCATGATAGTATTCAATATGCTGAAAGGTATGGGTAGAAATATAGAAGAGATTCAATGGGTATTCAGCCTAAAAGTGCAGGATATTCCTCACCAAATTAGTCTTCTAAGTTTGGAGCTCATTTCAACCAGCGCAGGGATGTTTATAGACAAGATAGCAAGGGAATTAATACCTACAACAGTAATTATAGCAAGGAGCCTACTTATCCAAGGGTTTATGGGGCAAAACCAAGTGCTGATGGTTGTTCTTGACCAATGGATGAAGCAAAACAAAACTTTACAAGGGTTGAAAATGCACAAAAGGGACCTCAAAACAGCACTTACAACAAAGTCCTTTCTAATGATCAAATTAGGGACATGCGGGCCAAAGGTTTTTGTTTCAAGTGCAGAGAAAAGTGGACACAAGACTATAGGCTGGTGTGAATCTAAAAATAGCAAGCTCAATTTTGTCATCATCAATGAGCTGGATGTAGATGAAGATGAAGAGGAAAATATATTTCATGTGGATGCAAACCCTATGGTTGAAGACATGCATGATGAGGATGATAGAACTAATGATGAGTTCTATGATATTATGGATAGTTTTCCCTTTGATCCACGTGGTTTTTTATGTGCAATTTCTCATGATGCATGGACTAGTTGTAAGGGAGAAAATATCCTTAGACTTGAAGGGCTAATCAATGGAAAAGTGGTTCACGGGCAGCACCCATAGCTTCATAAATACCAAATCTTTGCATGGGCTGAAATGCTTGCTTAAAAAATGCAAGTGCCATTGAAGATCCAAGTTGCCAATGGAGCTTATGAATCAAGCAATGAAGTGTGTCTACGTACTCCTATCACCTTATCACCTTCATGTACCGTACAAGTGAACTTGATTACTTTGGAAATGGGACATATAGATGTTGTCATTGGTTGTGATTGGTTAAATTCCATTGAGAAATTTTCATTAGACTTGAAAAACATACAAATGGACTTCAAATGGAATGAACAGCATACAAAATTGAAGGGCATTGGTAAAAAACAGTTGGAACTCATATCCATGAAGAAGTTACAAAAAGAAATCAATGCAAGATTATGTATCTTTACTCTTTTGCTTGTGAAAGTAGATAAAGAGTAGCCACCAAATGAGCCATCTTCTTCTTCAAAGAAAAGAGATCCAAGGTTAGAAGAGCTATTGGAGGAATACAAAGATTTATTTCAGCCACCATCATCTTTGCCTCCAAAGAGAGAGATGACCACCCTATAGACCCTATAGATTTGCCGCCTAATACAAAAGCTATCAACAAACCTCCCTATTGCTTATCAAAGTTTGAAAGGGAAGAGGTGGAGTGACAAGTCAAAGAGTTGCTGCAAATGGGTTTAATTCAGCCAAGTCAATTGGCCGTCTGCCTCTCTCATGCTCTTGGTTAAGAAGAAGGATGGATCTTTTTGCATATGCATTGATTATAGCCAATTAAACAAGTCCATGATGAAGAATAGATACCCGATTCCACGTATTGATGACCTTTTGGATGAGTGGTGTGCAAATCGGATGCTAGATGCGTACGTAGCGAGCACCAAAAGGTCCCCAAGAACAAAGAACTATACTTTAAGCTCAAAAAACAAGAGAATAAACTTGCACGACATGAGGCAAAAAGACCAATTGGGTACAATCTCCCCCCATGCCTTGTGTGAGCACTTTACAAGGCATGCATTTATAAATTTATTCATCTCAAAGCTAAAAAATAACCCAATTTTACAATAAGAATGCTTTATCTTTTGTATTTGCTTTTGATCAAATAAAGAATAAAGTGGTTGGGCGGCCCAAGAGTCGGGTTGTGCCCAAATACAATGTCCAATAATAAAATATTTAAACCGTGCGCCCATGCACATACAAAATAATAAGTGTTTGTTAAGCACTTCAATAAATAAGCGCACCTAAATAAATATTAGCACCATGCCTTTAATGATAAAACCACGCCCATAAAAAATGATAATTTCTTCTAAGTAATTTGAATACATGCTATTGCCCAATACTTCCCAACACCATCACCGCCTACTCTACACATCAACTGAAGGATTTAAAATTGTTAGAAAATAATAAAATTAGCTCAACAAAAGTGAATACCTAGCAGTCTTCAGCTACAAAATAAATAAATAGGTTGGAACTCTGTCCTAACCTTAATTTAATACGAGTGCACTCTAAACTCATTAACGTCTATTAATTTAAATATGTATTTTGTTGAATCAACCGCCATGGAATCACCCATGTGGACATTAAATTAACATGACGCCTAAAAAGGACATGCACCCCGTTAACTTCTCGTGCAAGGAATCCACCTTGTGTACGAGTCCCGATAAATAAATATAGTTTTATGGAATCCACTGTAGAACCTCATGAAATCCATCGCGGAATATGCCTCTTGGCATCATACCCCCGGGGTGGGATAGTAATTGTCCTCAATTGTTATTAGTTCAATGTGGAGCAAGCAGTGAGGGGTAAACACTTAGGTCAGGGGCATGCTTCCATTGGGCCTCTTCAATAGGATGATTTTTAAACTTAATCAAATATCTAGAATATCTACGGCCATTTCTAGTGGTCATAAATTCAGTGTCTAGAATAGTTTCAAGTTCAAGGATTTCAGTTTCTTCTTCTAACAAAGGAGGGCTTTCATAGACAGGGTGAACAGGTAATTGGCCTCTAAAAGGTCATAACAAACTAATATGAAAAGTATTGTGGATTTTCTAGTGTTGGGGTAATTATAATTTAAATGCATTGTCATTGATTTTGTGAATGATCTTGAAAGGTCCATAAAATCTAGGGGCTAACTTAAAACCATGATGTTTCTCAACACTTTGTAATCTTCTCTTTTCAATGCATAACCAAGCATAATCATCAACTTTGAAACTCATAGCTTTTCTTTTCTTGTTAGCTTGTTTAGTGTATGATTGCTGGGCTTTCGCAATCATGTCTTAGACTTCAGCAAAAATAGTAGCATGCATATTGGCAATATCATCAGCAGCTTTAACTTTGTTTAACAATGATGTAATAGGTGTAGGCAATCTATGTCCATAAATGATTTCAAAATGTGCTTTTTGTGTAGCTGTATGTGGTGTATTATTGTATGCAAACTGAAGTAAATGCAAGTATGTATCCATGCTTGTGGTTTTGAAATTGTGTATGCACGCAAAAGATCTAAAATTGAACTGTTAGTACCTTCTATTTGCCCATTTGTTTTAGGATGAAATGCAGATGAGAAATCAATCTTTGTACCTAAATTAGCAAACAAAGTAGTTCAAAAATTATTGCAAAATCTAGAATCACAGCCAGAAATAATAACTTTTGGAAAACCATGGTTAGTAAAAACAGTCTTCAAAAAACCATTTTTCAGCTTGAGATGCAGTTAATGTTTTCTTACATGGAATGAAATATGATTTCTTACTAAATCAATCTAAAATAGTACAAATCATGTCATGATTAGTTTGGGTGCTAGGCAAACCAGTTTTAAAATCCATTGAAATATGTTCCCATGGTTGTTCAAGAATTGGTAAAGACATTAACAAACCATATCGCTTACCATGGTGTCACTTAACTCTTTGGTAAATTAAACACTCAAATACAAAGTTAGAAACATCAGATTCCATCTGTGGCCAGTAAAAATATTCAACCAATGAATTTCATATGGGAGAAAATGAATTTCATGCAACATAAATGATCTAAATGAAATAGTTACACACAATCTTTTCTCACAAAACATATATCCGTCAGAATAAGACAATGAATCTATTGAAATCCAATTATTTGCAACTAATTTATTCCAATCAGCATAAAAACTGGGGTCTTGATCATAGGTATCTTTCATAGGAATAAGGGAATCAAAAGATATAACAGAGATATTATGGATGAAAACTTTGAATAAAAGTAGTCCATTCAATATGACAGTCAAAAATTTGTGGCTAACTAAGGAGATGTTTGATACTTTGTTGGTCAGTTTTGATCATGAATTCAGATCCCATTAGATAGTGTTTCCATTGAGATAAAGCTTGTAGTATAGCTAGCAATTCCTTATCATAGGTAGAATACTTGAGTTCAGATGGTTTAAGTTTGCAGCTAGAGTAGTCTATGAGATGTGAATCTTGCATAAGGACAGCTCCTACTACAGATCCACTAGCATCACTGACTACTAGGAAGAATGGTCTATTAAAGTCGAGCAATTGCAATATAGGAGCATGTGTTAAGGCATATTTTAGTAAATCAAAAGACTTTTACTAATTTTCAGATCAATGATATATAATACATTTCTTTAATAATATTGTCAAAGGCAATGCAAGCAATGTTAAATTTCTCACAAATTTTTTGTAAAAGCTAGCAAGACCTAAGAAAGAACACAATTCATGCACATTTTTAGGTATCGATCAATTCAAATTTGCTTCTATCTTTTTAGGATCAACTTTAATAATGCCAAATAAAACAATATGTCCTAATTATTCGATGTGGGTTTGGAAAAATTCAAAATTTTCAAGATTAGCATATAATTGATTCTCTTTCAATAATTTGAAAACCAAGGATAAATGTTCATAATGCTTGTTCTCATCCTTACTGAAAACCAATATGTCATCAAACAAAACAATGACACAATACTGATGCCTCAAAAATATGTGATTCATCATACGACTAAATGTGGTTGGTGCATTAGTTAGACTAAAAGGCATAACAAGGAATTCATAATGTCCAAATTATGTTCTAAATGCAGTTTTGAAAATATCATATGTGTCCAATTGAACTTGATGGATCCAGATTTAAGATCTATCTTGCTAAATATTGTGGCCCCTTGTAGTTTATCCATGAGGTCATCTGCCCTAGCGATCGGATATCTATTCTTAACAGTAATCTTGTTTAGGACACAATAATCAATGCACATCCTATAGGTGTTATTTTTCTTTTTAACTGATAGGATAGGTGCACCAAAAGGAGAACTAATAAGCATAATGAGTCCTCGGGTTAACAATTCTTCAACTTGAGTTTGAATTTCTTTCTGTTCAATTTGATTATGTCGATAATGTGCTTTACATGGTGGTTGAGAACTTGGAATTAAGTCTATTTTATGATCTTCAGGACGTGTAGGTGGTAAGCCACCTAAGTCAGCAACAAAATAATCTTTAAATTGTGAAAGAAATTATACATATCTAGGATACATCTGATTTTCCTTAGCTTCAATTTCATTCACCCATATTAAGTATGATTTTCTACCTTTTCTTAATGCACATTTAGCATGTGTGACTAAGAAATGGAAAATTATCTAAAGTGTGTGTACCATGGTAATGTGATTTGTTTTCCATTAGAATGAATCTTCATAGAGTGTGTGGAATAATCTATATTGGGATTATATGTATGATGCCAAGGCATTCCTAAGATAATGTCACTAAATTGCAAAGGCACAATAAAGAAATTTCTATGCTCAACCTAATCGCCAATTTTACTTTCTAAGTCATGAACTTCTTGTGTACCATTGTATCTAGTACCTAAGAATGCAGCCTTGATGCGATAATGGGTTGGAACAGTATGTAAATTCAATTATTTGATCAATTTTGCAGAAATAAAATTGTGTGTGCTCTCATCATCATGTAAAGCAATATTTTCTCTACCATGCACAAGACATTTCATCATTAATAAAGGATGAGGATTTGGCATACCTAGTAAAAGTATCCGAAGTAGTACCAATATCACCATTGTCTTTTGTGAAATCGGGCATTTCTTCATGGTCTTCATCTTCAGTTGCTCCCAAGTAGTTGATGTGAATAGTTACCTTTTTGGATTGAGAAATTACCGCTAGATGTCTAGGCTGGTGACACTTGTAGCAGACTATGGGTTTGGCTTTGGAAACATTATTGGTAATAGCGGGGAGTTTAGGTATGTTGGGATTTGGCTGGAAAGATGGCTTAGGATTTGGATTTGTGTTTGGTGGTAAAGCAGGGGGTTGTGTCCAAGATTTACGAAAAGAAGACGAAACAAAGCGATTTTGATTGAATCTTTGAAAGTTAGAATTGAATTGCTTTGTACCGAAGTTACCATTAGTCGGG
Source organism: Lygodium microphyllum (assembly GCF_053477565.2). Lineage (NCBI taxonomy): Eukaryota > Viridiplantae > Streptophyta > Polypodiopsida > Schizaeales > Lygodiaceae > Lygodium > Lygodium microphyllum. The sequence continues at coordinate 29,259,936 of NC_141139.1, forward strand.
TATTGTTGTGGTTGCTTCTCTCGTCCTCGAATTTTGTCTTCAGCATCATGGGCCAAGGAAATTGCATCCTTGAGAGTCATTGTCTTGAACATGTTCACCTTTGCATAAAAGTGACTAAGCAAACCAGACATAAACTTGCGCTTGTGGATCGCCTCAGATACATCTTCGTGCATTCGAAGTTGTAATAAGGCATTCTAGAAATGCTCAATATATTGTGGAATAGGCTATCATCTCTTTGTTGCAGAAGATCCCACTATTTGATTGCTTTTTTGTGGAATTGAGGTGAAAGAAAATTCTACAAAATTTTCTTTTGGAAAGCCTCCCGAGTAGTAGGACAATCAATACTTTTGCAGACAAGAGTCCACCATAACGATGCTCTATCCACTAAATGGTTAGTGACACACTTGAGTTTGTCTTTTTCTGCATACTGTTCTTCATGGAAATAATCATCAAACTGACTAATAAAAGCGAGAACAGTCTTTCCATCACATAGCCCATTAAAAGTACGGAATTTGAATGTTTTTTTACTTATCTTGGCTTCTTTCATGATAGATTGTGCTTCGAGTGTCGCATCGATCGTGGGTCGTATAACATCTTTGGGTTGCGATCCATCTTGTCTAACAATAGATCATTAAAGAGTAGCCAATTGGACTTGCAAAGTTTGACGTGCTCTTCGTTTCTCTTGAAACTGCATCATAATTGGGTCCAACTTTTGCTCCACCGTTGGTTTTGGTAAATCACCTTCAGCCATAAAATCTTCCATTTTTTGATTGGTCATCCTACAAAATTTCAAACAACCTCACACACTCGAAATCTTGTTAACGGGATGAGTGTAGCTCAAAGTTGGGTTTGCAAGGCTTGCTTCTTCTTCTTTTTTAATGGCTTTTTGCAATCTTCCTTCTTTTTGCGGGTACAAAAATTGATGAAAACATTCTTCAAGCGGAAAATATACTGTGTGTGTTAGTTTGCTGGCTAAAAACTATCTCTGTCAGAGTGCAAGTATAAACAAGGGCTTACTAAGGCTTTTGATGGTACTTCGGTGTAAGCTTGGTATGAACACCTCCTAAGGAGAAATTTAAAAATTGAATTTTGAAGCTTTAGAAAGATTTAAATCCTTAAGCTTTAGAAAAGCTTAATAGGATTTAACTTGACGATCAAGATGGCGGCATGTACTGGCCGCGATCGTCACTGGTGAGGACATCCTACCACCGCAAATGACTGAATTTTCGGGGCTTTAATATTTTATTAAGATTTATTAAGCTTATAAGCTAAAACTTAATGATAATTTATTATTTGCTTCTATGAGTATGAAAAACTTGCAAAGGAACTTGGGAAGCGGTCCACTGCCGTCTGGAAGTGGTCCTTCGCGATCTAACGGCACATCAGGGGGTTCTTCATTACCAGGAACACATTGGTATTAACGGATCGTCATGAGACTGATTGTAGAGCTTGTTCATTCCAGGAGCTTTGGCTTCGTGTGAGATGGTTAGCGATTGGAAGCCCTTGATCTCAACTTCGCTCTGATACTACTAGTGTGCAAATCGGATGCTGGATGTGTATGTAGGGATCGGATACTGGATACTGGATCTCAACAAAGAACTCTACTTTAAGCTCAAAAAACAAGAGAATAGACTTGCACAACATGAGGCAAAAAGACCAATTGGGTACAATCTCCCCCCATGCCTTGTGTGAGCGCTTCACAAGGTATATATTTATAAATTTATTCATCTCAAAGCTAAAAAATAACCCAATTTTACAATAAGCATGCTTTAGCTTTTGTATTTTCTTTTGTTCAAATAAAGAATAAAGCGGTTGGGCAGCCCAAGAGTTTGGCTGTGCCCAAATACAATGTCCAATAATAAAATATTTAAACCGTGTACCCATGTGCATACAAGATAATAATTATTTGTTAAGCGTTTCAATAAATAAGCGCTCCTAAATAAATATTAGTACCACGCCTTTAATGATAAGACGTGTGCCCATAAAAAATGATAATTTCTTCTAGGTAATTTGAATATACGCTATCGCCCAGTGCTTTCCAACACCACCGCTACCTGCTCTACACATCAACTAAAGCATTCACAATTGTTAGAAAATAATAAAATTAGCTCCACAAAAGTGAATACCTAGCAGTCTTCAGCTACAAAATAAATAAATAGGTTGGAACTCTATCCTAACCTTAATTTAATATGAGTGCACTCTAAAGTCATAAACGTCCATTAATTTAAATATGTGTTTTGCAGAATCACCCGTTATGGAATCACCCACGTGGCTATTAAATTAACATGACGTCCGAAAAGGATAGGTGTCCCCATCAACTTCTCACACAAGGAATCCACCTTGTGTACAAGCCCCGGGAAATAAATATAGTTTTATGAAAAATCCACCGTGGTCTCATGGAATGCATCGTGGAATATGCCTCCTAGAATGATGAGCTTAAAGATGCAGAGGTCTTTACCAAGATTGATCTTCATATTCGTGTTATCACCAAATTAGAATGAAGGAATAAGATGAGTATAAAACAACATTTAGGACTAAAAGAGGGTTATGCCACTTCTTGGTCATGCTATTTGGGATTTCCAATGCGCATGCTCTCATGAATAAAATATTATAGCCTTTCTTGTTCAAAATAGTCCTTGTATTCTTTGACAATATCCTCATTTCTAGCAAATCCAAGGAGGAGCATTTGATGCATGTATGCGAGATCTTTGACATATTAAGAAGACATCGGGTAAGTTACTCATGAATATATGTGTGCATCACGTGGGTTCAAAATAAAGTATTTTTAAAATACTATTTTTATACATTTTTAATGTAAAAAATGATATAATATAAAGGGATTATTTATAAGTTGAATAGAAAAGTGTTATGTTTTATTTTAAAAACATTTACAGATAAGGATATTTATAAATAGACCTTGAACACATGTGATGTAGAGGATATACATATAGTAACTTTCCCAAGAAGAAAACACACACTCTTTGCCAAAATGTCAAAGTGTTCTTTCATGGAAGATGAAGTGGAATACTTGGGTCACATTGTAGGAGAGCAAGGCATTCAAGTGGATCCCAATAAGGTGAAATGTGTCAAAGAGTAGCCTACTCCTACGAATTCTACTTCTTTGAGTGGTTTCCTTAGATTGTGTTCCTTCTATAAGAGATTTATAAAAAATTATGCTCAGGTGGTAGCTCCTTTGACCGATAGGCTAAAGGAAGGGGATTTGTTTTGGGACTCCATAGCCAACAAGATTTTCAATGAGGTGAAATCTCTGTTAGTTTCAGCACCTATTCCTGCATGCTCAGATTTCTGTAAGGAATTCATTAGATGTGCGGATGCTAGTGGAAGAGGAGTTGGGGGTATTCTATATCAAGACCATGGAGTTATAGCCTATGAAAGTTGCAAGCTTGATGATAAGGAGAGTCAACTACATATCTATAAACAAGAGATGTTGGTAATTTTGCATGCTATTAAAAAGTGACATCACTATATATATGACAACCATTTCAAGGTTAAAAGAGATCACCGTGTGTGTTGAAATATATTCTTTTCCAACCAAATTTTCCTCCTAAAAAAAGAAGGTGGCTAACTACTCTTCAAAGCTATGATTTTGAAATATCCTATATGGCTGGAACATATAATATTGTGGCAGATGCTTTATCAAGAATGTGGGCATGTTCCATCTCTAGAATTTCAATTGTGCATAAGGATTGGATCCATGATATCCAAGAAGAGTATTTGCTTGATGAGCAAGCATCAAAGATGATGAAGGAATTTTAGCAAGGCAAAGGAGAAGAGTATCCCAATTTCAAAAGGCACAACTACATTTTATGATATCATGGTAGAGTCTACTTGACATCACAATCTTCTTTTAAAGACTGTATCTTACATGAGATGTACTCTTTGCCTTTAGCAAGACACCATGAGTTGTTCAAAACATTTGACAATATCCATAAGAGCTTTTATTGGAAGGGCATTTGGAGGGATATCAAGGATTATATTATGCAATGTCATCTGTGTCAACAAAATAAGGACTCCTCTCTTCTGCCACCCGATGGCTTACTTCAGCCACTCCCTATTCCTCAAGGCAAGTGGGCTGATATTACAATAGATTTTATTGTAGGATTACCTACAAAAAAACATGGGTGAAATAGTATTTATGTGGTGGTAGACCAGTTGACTAAATCAACCCATTTCACCCCTACCAAGGCTCAATTTATAGCAAAGAAAGTGGCTGAACAATTTATAGAATGTATTTTTAAGCTTCATGGTATGCCAATGAAGATTGTGTTTGATCGCGATACTAAGTTTATAGGTAGCTTTTGAAGGATTTTGTTCTCTTCAATGGGGACTCTTTTGACTCCTAGTACGGCAAACCATCCACAAGCGAATGGGCAAACCGAAAGAGTTAACAAATGGTTAGAAGTTTACTTGTTGCGGCACTTTTGCTATGACATACAAAATGCATGGGACTATTGGCTTCATCTTGCAGAGTTTTGCTACAATAATACTTATCATATGAGCATTGAAATGTCTCCTTTTGAAGCTTTATATGGCTACAAATTGCAAGTCCCCTTTGCATTGTTTCATGAAGATGTGAATCCACAAGCTCGTGAGGAGTTGGAAAAGATGGAGGCTCTTATGAAGCAATGCAAGGACAAATTTTAGAAAACTCAAGAGACAATGAAGGCTTATGCGGATGAGAAAAGAAGACATGTGGAGTTTGATGAAGATGAATGGGAATTTTAGAAGGTTCCCAAGTCTCATTATGCTTCTCTTAAAGGAGGACACAACAAACGTTCTCATAGGTTTTATGGTCCTTGCAACATTTTCAAACGAGTTGGGGATCTTGCATATCAACTAGATTTACCTCCAAACACAAGAATCCATAATGTCTTTCATGTGTCTCAGCTCAAAAAGTATATTGGTCCTCAAATCCAAGTTCTTGAAGAACAACTTCCCTTGGATGATCATCTATGAGCCCGAAAAGATTATTGGCAAGTGGAACAAGGTTCTAAGGAACCACATTCTTTTGGAATATCTTGTCAAATGGAAGGGTTTTCCTATTGAAGAATCTTCCTGACAGCAAGCATCATATTTGGAACAATTTCCATGGCTTCTACAAGAGGACAATTCATGAATAGGGCAATAAACAACTTGTTGTAGCTTGCTGTAATAATTTCTTGTCAAAAAGTAAATTATCTCATCTTCATCAAAATTTGATTTTGAAGGCATGGATGGATACTACATGTTGTCCTACATTTCTATATATCACACATGGAAATCGGCCACTTCTAGCTCAAGATATGGCCAATTTTGTACTACAGCATGTTTTGGACAACTTATAGCAGTTTGTTCTATGCACATGGTTATTCTTCATCAACTTCTTTGCTCTTCATCAACATAGAGCTTTATTTCAACATGATTCCAAATGCTTCAAGCTATCCTTGTAATTTGTTTTTATCTCAACTTTGAGGACAAAGCTCTTTTAGGCCGTGGTGGCTTGTAATAAAGCATAAATGTCTTAGTCTAAGGTAAGTATGAAATGTCTTAGTCTAAGGCCGTGATGGCTTGTAATAAAAGCTAGGTTTTAGTCTAGTATCTCTTAGATCAATTGATTAAAAGAGTGGAGCATGTTTCATATGTGTTCTATGGTATGAGCGGTGCACCTTTGGGGCTAAACAATCCATGAGGTGTAGGACAGCCATAGTAGTGGGGTTGTGACAATCAGGCGAGGGACACTCCCTTTGTCTATGCTTACATGGTGTATCACATTGATATATGTAGGGACTCCCTCCAAGGAGTGTGAAAAGGGTTATCCATTGAATTACAATCCATTCAAACACGAAGTTCTATATTAGAGGTTGGGATAGTATACCCCTTAGATGTTCCTGACTACAAGGCTGTGTGGGGTGGTTTGGGTGTGTAGTAGAGGCCTAGTAGTGCCATAGAGTCAGTGTCACACCCATTTTAGGTCCTGACACAAAGTTTAGTATTCATCCAAACAAGTGACAGATCAATTCTTAGGAGTTTTCAGACTTTATGTTTTACTTATGAAGTTTATTTTTTATAGAGATATACAATTCATAAATTATTTTTAGAAAAGCCTTTTCACTTCCATGGGAACAAAATTAACTCTAACTTTAGCTTATCAACCCAATAAACAAATGGTCAATTTGAAAGATTCAATAAGTGGTTGAAAGTTTAATTGATATACTTTTTCCATGATATGCAAAATGCTTGGGATCATTGGATTCATCTTGTAGAGTTTTGTTACAACAACATATACCACATGATTATAGGCATGTCATCATTTGAGGCTTTATATAGCTACAAGGTTCAAGTACCCAGAGTATAAAAGGCTTGCCCCATCAACTTTAAGGGTGAATACTCAATGCCCACCCTTGCAAGAGACAGATTTCTTGCAGTAATAGCCTCTTATCCATGATTCTCATTGCACTTTTGATTCAATCTAGTATAATAGAATAACTTTTGTACCCTTTGCCTTAGGAAAAATTAGCTTAATTGGGGTGGAGTATGAAAGGAAAGAGTGTGACATTGTAAACATCTTTTAGCACATTTATAAACTTCTCCATTTCTTAGAGCTTGGGGATTCTTGCCTTTCCCACCAATATTGAGGGTGAATACTTAATACCCACTATAGCAAAAGGTGGATTTCTTGTAGCAGTCTCTCATCCATAATTCTCATTTTACCTTTGATATCATCTAGCTCTGGCTGCACTATGATGTAGATTTAATATAATTTCATCTATGGTATATCTATGGCTTGTTGATTTCAACTATTATTTCTTGAATGTCTTGTTATTTTAATTGAATTTAGGCTAACTTCATTTCAATGGTATGAGAGCCTTGAATTTGATTCTGAGCAAGGTCATTCAAGCTTAGATCTAGCTATCAGTACCATCCACGGTAACTGGAGTTCCAAATTTGGTTTTACAGGACTTGGTATAGTTTGCACTATGACTAGTTGAAGTTTTCTACAATTAGTCTTCACTATTTTTGGATCTCTTGGAGAAGATTTGAAGAAGAAATAGAGGGATCTTGGATATTTTGGCAAATCGATGATAAAAGGAGACTCATTTGGAAAACTAAGGTTAATAAATTTTAGAAAAGGCTTAAACCAAATTATTTTTGCTTATCAAATATTTTTGTCTTATTCTCTTAGCCAGTCCCAGGCTTCCATAGTTGAAATCTTGCTAAGATCTTTCTTTCAAGCCAAGAATTTCTTCATCTAAGCTTACATCATCATTCTTCACTTCTTGAAGAGCATTTTGAGTAGCATCATGACCACGAATTTGCTCAGGCTAGCCACATGGAGTCATTTACTAGATCAAGGAAAAAATGTGTTGCAAATGTTGGACAACAAGCAGGCAGTCATCTCTAGCATGAATCTCCTCTTTGGTGCGTCAAGATTGGTCCTAGGCACTCTCTGAAGGTTCACCAACAACCTGAGGTTACTCTTTCAATGGTTCTTCAAGATTTAAGGTCAATCAGATGAATATTCAATAATTCTTTCAAGATTCCATGGATTTTTTACTTCTTTAAACTATTAGAAGCATTCTTTTACCCTACTCTTCAGACATTGAGTCATTTCCTCCTCTTGAAGCTTCTTCCAAACCCTAGCCATGGAGTTTATGGATAGCAAGCTACATCTTACTTAATTCTTGTAAATTTCATGGGGATTTTACTCAAATAACTCTTGAATATCATTCTTTACCTTCAAAAAGTAATGAGGAAGCAAGATTGAAACATTTGGACAAGATTTAGTGGATTCTTGGTCTCTAATTTGGGAGAAAACATGATACCTACAAAATTCCTAAAATTTTTGTTCAATTTGTGGTTTAATTTTGGGGATTATAAAGTTTTTTAATTTAGAGCATCAAGTACAAGGCCACTCCATCAAGATTGATCCAACATTGGAGCAATAGACCTTGCTTCAAAGCATTTCTTTCTTCTTGAATGCTTGGGCACTTATGGATTACTGCAATCACTTGGATTCTTGTTTCTAATCAAGAAGTTAAGCATATTTTGAAGCATTGGATTGATTTTCATTAAGAATTGAAGTATTTCTTGAAGCTTTGGATTGATCTATAGCTTTGCTTGAAGGTATTAGTTCAGATTTTATGGATATTTGATCATTCTTTAGTCCAATACAAGCAACCATAGTTCAAAATTAGTATTGTTGAAGCTTTTGAATAATTCAAGTGGACTTCAAATCAATGGAAGACTTATAGGAAGATCCCATCAAATTACTTGAAGACATTTGATCTGTTTCAACAAGCTACATCAACCTCAAGAATCAAACAAGGTAACATCTACTCATTTTTAATCTAGCCAATTTCAATTATTGAAGCTTAGCCAATTGCTAAAGGAGGGGTTGAATTGGATATGTCCTCTTTGCATTAGGAAAAAAAAGAACTCACAAATGGGCCCTTAAAAATAATATATTTTAAGATGTGGGCCGTTTGGATTGTCCATTAGGAAGGCTAGATGTTGACATCCATGGAGGGTGAGGTGAACCTTCTCTCTCCAAATCTTGGGGTTTTTATTAAAAAAAGGGTAGTGGGGGATTTTAAAAAAGGGAGAATGAATAGTACACAAAATTTGAGTTTCTCTCACCTCATATTTCCCCCTCTTTTTTGGGAGAATTTTCAATTTCGGTTTTTTTCCCTTTCACGAAATCAGCTTGACCCAAAAGTTGAGCAACAGACCACTTTCCCTCTCTTCTCTATACAGGTGAATTTTTGTCTCCATTGAAGCTCCTTGGTGAGAGTAATTAGGTTTTGAGCTAAGAACTTTGCATCCCACATGAGTGCGATGAATAAGGTTTTGTGAGAGGCTATATACTGTAGATTATTATGTTGTTTCTTGATGATGTGTCAATTAAGGAGGCTATGTAGTGGATGAAAAGAATGATCGGATGAAGGTGGCTACTACTTGTTTATTGCCAAGTATATTTGCTCATTGTGAAAAGATTATGGCTCAGTTTAGAGAAAGTTCATTTAACTCTATTGTGTCATAATTCTATATTTGGTGTTGAGGAGGTGTTGATTGTAGGTCACCTATGTGGCCCTATGATAGGAAGCATGCATATGCAAAGATTGATGGTATTGAGAGATTGTAGAATACTTGCTTGATTGTATTAGAGGTCATGAGGTTTTTAGGCAATGCATTTTTTTATCTCATGTGGATTTCTCACGTTGTACATGTGGCTAATGATCTCTATTAGTTATTAAGGAATGGGAAAATGTTTCATTGGGAAAAGAAGCACATCAAAGCTATAAATAAGTTAAAATATATTATTAAAGCTTGTATCAACTTTGAGAAAGTTAAACTATTCAAAAGAAAGACTTATTATCCTTACAATTGACACAAGCCCAATTGGCATTGGGTGCGTGATTGGATAGAATGAGGAAGAGGGTAATAGGTATGCTATCAAGTTTGGTTTGAAGGTGTTGAATGATAGCTTAAGAATGTTTCCACAAGTAAAAATAGAGTTATGAGGAGTTGTACCAATACTTTAATGGTGCACCTACGGTTATAGAAACAGATTCGATGGGAACACTTTCTAATTATACAACTCCTGACATAGCTATGCTATGATGGATTGCTTAAATAAAGTAACATAATCTTGAGTTGTAGCACATTGTAGGGAGTAGCAACATAGTTGTTGGCATGTTATCAAGAGCACGCTCTCGGAGCATATAAAGTAGAAAGTCTATCACAAGGGTATAAGATAGAAGGATTTTGAGAGAGTGAGATAGGAAATAGGAAGAAAGAAATAATATTAAGTGTTCATATGAAGTATAAGACAATAATAAATGTGCAATTTGATCATTCTATTCTATATATCATCTAGCATTATAACTCAATACATCTATATAAGATGCCCATATCCTAGGCATGCAAAGGCACTTAGAATGATTGCCCGACACACAATTTGAGAGTATAGTTCATAAATCCTCTAACATGCATCAATATATCTTATGTACATTGATCAAAATCAAAGACATACCCCTCATAAATCCACACATACATCTAAATCTATGTAGTAGATGATGCATATTAATGCAAAGAAGTGATATCAAGCATCAGAATCCATCAAAATCAATGTTTATCCATTATGGGGCTTCAAAAACCACTTCAAGATTGTATGATAGTTTTATTACAACAATAAGAAAACACTCACTACCCACATAAATCCAGTCTAAAATCCAATTTTGATGATACTCAAACCTTATCTAGTGTTAGAGAGTCCAATTCCATCAGTAGATGCATTCAAAAGTTTGTTTGAAGCTCATGAACTTCACAGACAGCATGTTGTCTTCTTTTACCTTATTCTTAATAGCAAAGGCAATTCAAAAATCATTCTAAGAGTTCTTCTGTCATAAGATTTGATGGTTTTCTCTTTTACCTTGTCTTGGGAGCTTCTTATTGAGCATAAGAAGCATACGTCTCCCCTTTCCAACCTCTTTGCGTTGTTTTCATAAGCATGTTGAAAATTTTGTGCCATTTTTTTCCTTTCTAGCTATCCACACCATAGACTTCATACGATAGTCCCACTTTTCTCCTTCTTATCCTTTGTATATTCACTATTTTTGGATACTTTTCTCTTGTCCCATGAGTTGTGGACATTATCTTGGACACTCATTTATTCTTGATATTTTTGATCCTAATCATTTACAACCTTTGCAAAGTATATATTCATTGACTGGATAGGTATATCATATGTAAACTCTATCTTACACTGTCAAGTTTTTCATGCATCCTGAACTATCACTCATACTCCATTATAGCCTTTAAGACACAATCAACTTTCATTTCTCCTTCCAAACACTTGTCACAACATAGATGAAATCATAGTATTTGTATATAATCTATAGGCCACTAAATGGACACACTATGTCACAACATTCACCCCCTGCACATCCTCTAGATGGACCATAGCTACCAATCATCATCCCCAACCTCAATTTCCTGCTCAATGTCGTCCTTTTTTGCTTCAAATTCTTTTTCTTTTTCTACAATACATTCTTTATCTACCCCGTCATCCTGCCTTTCATCCTTCATAGCTTATACTTCTAGATCTCTTTTCTTAACTATGTATATTCTCTTACTATTTAGTACTCCGTAAGGGTGCACCACCTAGCCCAGAAGAAACTGCATAGCTTTTGGAATTTCAAAGCCTATTTAGGTGCCCCATCCACCATTTTATCCCTCACCACAAGTGGTGGATCCTGGAAGACCACTAAGGATAGAGTGAAAGAGGATTGAATATCATTGGAAAATAGGGCACTAAAACAAGGTGAGATAGGGTAGTGAACACTAAAGGAATTATAGGTAATTACAGGTGTACATATCATATATAGGTGGATATATGGTACTCGATGGGTACATAGGTTGTATTTCAGTTGCCATGGGTATATGATGCATATGGCTATTTTTTTATAGTAGATGGTCACTATAAACAACTCATGGACAACTAGGGAGAGTATACTATTTAATCTAGGACTACCACTTACCCAATTGTAACTCGTGATTTTAGAAAATATTCCCAACCTAGACATATTAAGCTTCATTCTCAGCCCATAAACACAAGGATCAAAGGGGTACAACTCTAGATATAGCCCATTTACTGATAGGTAGTCTTCTTTTATTATACCTCTTTCAATGGCCAAAAATAAGAAGAAAGAGAAAATGTTTGAAACTATAAATGAAGATTTGACTGAGTATCAAGTAGATATTGATTCATCTATAAGAGAAAAAACCATGGACAAAATGATAGGGATCATGGCAACATAAATGAAGAATCACAATGGCCAAGAGACCCTATTTATGTGGGACATATGTCCAAATTGAATGTGTCGCATGATTCAAACAAGTTCCAATAGCTTTCTCATAGGATTGAATGATGAATGAAGGTATCATTATATTGAACCGAACAATTGATGATGAGTTTGGAAAAATGATCAATCACTTTGAGAAGTTTGGGAAGCATAATCAATTGTTGGACACTAAGTTTGATCAAATGATCATCATTCTCAACAACTTGGGAAATAAGTGGTAAAGCACTCAACCTTTTAATGATAATGGGGCATGAATTTCAAAAAATAATGTGAAGACAAGGTTAGCTAATTAGTTTATACACTCAACCTATGAACATGGTGGTCCTTCAAGAGTTAAGGAAGCAATTCAACCTCCTTCTAACTCATGGAATAGGGAAAGACCAAAATGAACTCTTCAAAGGATCATGGACAACTTAATAAAGCTCAATGTGTTGATATAGAAGATATTCATGGGTGTGACTCTTTCTATAAATAGCTTTATCCACAAAACTCTCAAATGCCAAATGCAAGGAATGGACCAAATCATGCAGACTCAAGAAGAGAGAATAGAGTTTAGCATGATGAAGATCTTAAGGAAATTATGTTACCTATTCAACCTAATCATAATGGTCAGCCGCATGGAACTGACTCACTTGGTCATTACTCTTTTAGCAATAAGAAAAATGGGCAGAAATCCTTTAATAATAACCATGGACAACCAATATTTGATAATCTCTCTCCAAGATAGCAGTCAAGTGGTTTACCCAATAATAATGGCCATCGTTACCACTACGATAGAGAGTACAAAGATAAAATCAACATACCAAAGTTCAAAGGTGATAATCCCTCACCAACCAAGCTAGAAGAATGGATCATTAAGTTAGAAATGTTTTTTACCCTCTACCCACCCCATAATGAGGAAATATTTGCTACGCAACCTTACACTTGGATAGTTACGCACATACATGGTGGAGACACATGAGGAAAATTAGCAAGATTTTCAAACATAGGAGGATTTTACATCAGCTATGATCCATGTTTTCGTATCTCCAATGGAAAAATAAAGGTTGAAAAGGAAGTGGTATGATCTTAGACAATGAGGCTCTACAATTAACTTAGAGAGTATTCTAGCTAGTTTCTAAATCTTTCCATGTATATTGAGGGCATTTCTAACTCAACAAAGTTGAATAAGTATATTTTTGGATTAGATTTAAACCTTTTAGGAAGGATGGGGGTAACAAATCCTACGAATATGCATGCATCCATAAAGTATGCTAAACGCTATAGCTTGAAATATAGAAGAAAAGTGAGTTCTTTTCAGCCCAAAATAGAAGCCACTTATCATTCAAATTAGCCAATGAGGATTGGTTTAGCCAGCAAAGAGAAGCTTATAGACATGAGAATAAGGCTTCAAACACTTTAAACAAGATTCTTACATACCCTAAACATATACTTCTAAACAAGGGAACAACATTAGGTATAATGTTGATCCAAAACGAGATTTCAATAGAGCTAAAAGTGGAGCTATATAATTATTAGTAGGCCCTTCTCCAATGACAAGATAATGGGATTATATTTTAAATATGAAGAAAAATAGTCACACCAAATCATAAAATTTATATTTTAAATATGGAGAAAAATGGTCACTACTAGTTGTAATGAACTATATGACCAGGAAGATCAATTTATACAAGAGGATTTAGAGCTGGTCAATAGGTTTCCTTTTGATCCAAGTGGATTATAAATTGATAATTATTCAACTCTTGCATGCTCACCCATACTATGTTCTATATCCCAAGATGCTTGGATAGGTTTTAAAGGAGATAATATATTTTAGCTCAAAGGCACTATCAATTCTATGGTAAAGGTAGTTGAGGATGTTGAGCCCACTTGTTTTGAGGATGCCATTGGTCATGCTCAAATGGATGAGGAGATGACTACATTAGAAGCTAATAAGAGTTAGGATTTGGTACCCTTTCCTAAGGGTAAGAAAGATATTGTATGTAAGTGGATTTATAAAATCAATCATAATACAAATGGTTCAGTTAGCATGTATAAGACTAGGTTGGTTGCAAAAGGCTATGCTCAAATATATGGTATAGATTATGAAGAGACATTTAGCCCATTTGCTAGAATGAAAATTATTAGATGTGTGATTACTTTGGCAGCATGCTAAAGGTTGGAATTTGTAGCAAATGGATGTCAAGAATGTCTTCTTGCATGGTGAATTGCAAGAAGATGTATATATGAAGCAGCCAGCAGGTTATGAGGATTTAAAGCATTCCACATATGGGTGAAGGTTAAAGAAAGCACTCTATGGATTGAAGCAAGCACCTACATCATGGTTTGAAAAGATAGGAGAGTATCTTGTCAACATTGGCTTTTATATTTCGGATAATGACCACTCACTTTATCTGAGAAAGGGAGATGTAGGCTCGGTCATCATAGTCATCTGTGAAAATGACTTGATTATTACAGGTAAGAATGATAGTGGGATTGCTGAAATTAAGGATTTTTTTAAGAAGAAGTTTGAGATGAAAGATTTGGGTGAGCTGAGATACTTTCTTGGTATTGAGGTGATTAGATGTGATGATGGTATATAGCTATCCCAAAGGAAATCTAGCTTGGATATGTTATCTAAAGTATGGTACCATTGGATGAAAATGTGAAGTTGAGTATTGATGTTGGGGATGAGTTAGAAGACTCTACTATGTTTAGGAGAATAGTGGGGATAATGATTTACATGACTATCACAAGGCTAAACTTGAGCTATGTTATTAGCCTTGTTAGTAGTTTATGCAAATGCCTAGAAAGTTTCATTTGGATGCAGTTAGATGCATATTGAGGTATGTGAAGTCCATCTTACATTATGGAATTTTTTATGAGGTAGGTAAGGATGTGCATGAGTTTGAATACACATATGTATATTGGAATGATAGCATGCCAGATAGAAAATCTACCAGTGGATTCATTTTTTCCCTTGGTAGTGCTGCTGTTACGTGGAGTAGTAAAAAGCAATCTACAATTGTTTTATTGAGTATAGAGACTAAGTATAGAGATACTACCATGGTAGCATGTGAGGTGATATGGTTGCAAAAGTTATTGGGTGATTTGGATGTGTAGGGAGATGGTCTAGTTGTCATTCACTATGACAACATGAGTAGCATATAGCTAGCTAGGAATCAAGTGTTCCATGTTATGACAAAACACATTGAGGTACACTACCACTTTGTGAGAGACAAGGTATTTGCAAGAGAAATTTACTTGGTATATGGGATCAAATAGCTTATATTTTCACAAAGTAATTGGGTGTAGAGAAGCTTTGAATGTTTCGAATCTTACTTGGAGTTACAGAGTTACAGTTCAGCTTAAGGGGGATTATTGAGATGGCAAGCTCAACATGTGCAGAAATTGATGATGGACTGTCCAGCTAGATGGTTTTATACATCTACACTTAGCACATATGTGGTCATTATGATCCTCACATGGCCACTAACTTATTGCTTATTATATTTAGTTTGTTCCACCTACCTATATCTGGCACAGTTATAGAGCCAATTGATTAGTATAGTCAGTTATGCACTAATTGACTTAGTAGACCATTTTCCTTTATATTTTATTTTATCTATACTTTGTGTACATTGCATTTTGGGTATAAAAAGAAGAAGAAACCATCAAGAAAATATGTTTAGCCTCCATCTCTCTTCTTGATTTCTTGAGTGAGCTTCCTCTTATGTGTATGGTATGTATTTCCATAGTAGCTCAAGCAAGTCCCCCCACCATGCGATTCTTGACACGCTTTAAGCAAAGAATAAATGTAATAGCATTTGTAGGTACATTATCTAGCTACATGTAGTTAAGAAAACTCAATACTTCCTTATCATGACCACATAACACTATGCCTTGACTTGGTATCCTATTAACATATGTTGTGCCTATAAAAGCAAATTGTATTGCCTATACATACCCACAACTATGTTTTGCACGTAAAGTTCTTTGTCCTAAATATTTTTGCATGCTTCAACATGTAATATTTTCCTACTTCTCGTCCATGATACCGCATCTTCAACTAGATGCTCGACAAATATTTTTACATTATTTAGTTATAGAGCCATATGTACAACACATGTGGGATCTAATCATACTAGTTTTTTCCTTTTAGAAATATATTTTCTTTTCACACTGAAACTATAGGTCCCCAAAAAAATCAAGCAAAAAGTATTGTTGTTTTTTAGTCCCCAAAATCATGATGATTGCCTACTATATTAATAAATTTTCCATAAAAAATGAGCTTTGATAGTCCACAATGGCCTTTTCTATAGAGGAAAAGTATGGATATCCGTGGACATCCATAGACATCCAAACAAAAGTATATAGCATCATGTGAGAAGGTACCTCTCAAGTTGAGGATCTTATCACCAAATAATGATCAATTCTCAAAGAGAGGTCTTTGAAAAAAATCATGGGTAATCACTAGGCCACTTCCATGGCTCTGATGACCCCAAAAGCTTTGAAGTAAAGAATGAATGTGACAAAATCTCTAAATACACCTTCTAGGTACATTAGATTCAAATAGTTTAGAAGTTCTCAACAATGGTCATGTTTCAAGTCTTGGATAAAATGGTAAAATCCATGCATACACTTTACAACTGCATATATTTAAAATACCTAAAAGCTTCATTGTTTCTAGGTTTATACTTTGACTTCACGTAACCATGAGTTTATACTTTGACTTCACAATTGCTCTCCCTAGAAATGTAAGGTTGAGGTATAGTTATTGCATATATTCATTGCCCACCTTGTTGCAACCAAATATTTCTCACCCCCATAGAGATGTAATACTAGATGAAGTGTACTCTCCTTTTCGATGTTGTAATCAAAGTGTAGTCACCTTCTAAATCATGTAATGAACAAGTGTTCAAGATGAG